>NC_065527.1:13698814-13998814 GCF_006386435.1 Epinephelus moara
AAGATGAAGATCCACTATCTTCTGTCTGAGGTCCAGACTGATTTCTTTGCTTTTTGGCATGATGATATTGCTTCTTACGAAGATTATAGAGCAACCCTGGAGTATCCCTTTCATTCAAGTGGTCAAGTGATACTAACTCTGCTTCTTGAAGTCACTTAAATAAGGTTCAGTGCTAATTGATTGCTCAGGTGTGTTTTCAAACCTAATTGACTGCTCAGGTGTGGTTTCAAACCCAGTTAATTTGTTTTGAAAGCACAAAATCACATGGGGGCTAATAATTTTGACCATTGCATTTTTTGCTTTTTTCTTGTTTCAGTTCAGCAAACCAATAAAAATGTTTATTTGACCTTATGCAGATGTTGTCTTTGTTCTTGCGGACACACACAAACTATAAACACTTAAGGTTATGGCCCATGTCATTGGAAGGATAAGGGTTTTATTTGATTTCATAAGGGGGACTAATAATTTTGACCTTAACTGTATATAGATATTTGGTCAAAAATACCGTGATATTTGCACCCAGACGTACTTTTAAGTGGTAATCACATTTATGTAATTTAGCCCAAATGAAGCTGAATGGATTGTGAATTTAATGTTTTAAGAGCTATTTTATACTGTCGTCATTTTCCTCAAATTCATGGTTTGCTCCTTGTGTGAAGCCCTGCGTATTTATTTAATGTTTTGATGTTGTGACTGCAGGGTTTCTTTGAGCGTGTCTTCTCTGTGTGGCCCATCTCCATGCTGTTTGAGCTGGACGGAAGCATCCACGAGTGGTGGTTCAGATGGAAGCTGGACCGATTTGTAAGTCAGATGTGTTTCGCTCTAGTTGCGCCCCGCTGTCGTAGTCAGTCTTTGCATTAGCACATTGTTCGAAATGTAATCCGTTGAAGCTTCTTCAAGTGGGACCACATTTCCCAGACTTGGTAAGAATTGTTTTAACGTGGCGATGGTTCTTTTGCAGGCGGTGATCCACGGCATGTTATTTGCCTTCATCTATCTGGTGCTCCAGAAGCGCCAGGTGCTGTCGGAGGGCAAAGGAGAGGCCCTCTTCTCTGCCAAGATCTCAAACCTGCTTCTCTTCCTCTCTGTCGTCTCCTTCATAGTAAGACTCTTCATACTTGGCTTTGTACCAATACTGGGTGTAGCCTCACTAGATAGCTGTCGTCAACCTTGGTCTGTTTTGAAAACCACAGTTGTCTGCTCTTATGTGCGTTGTAAAGAAAGGTCAACTCAGTATAGTGACATCCATCATCTTGCTTAGATAATGTGTGTTGTGTAACACAGAGGCAGCCCTTTATTCTTTGTTGACTCAGCCAAAGCACCGACTGTAGGGATTATAGTAACTGGTTTGCTTTAATCAAACTAAATCAGCCACCTCCTTGTCTTTGTTGCATCCAAAGATTAAACCATGTTGCGTAACGTCTCCTTTCCCCCCATCACTCTAGACTTACTCAATATGGGCAAGCAGCTGCAAAACCAAAACAGAGTGCAACGAGATGCATCCTTTCATCTCTGTGGTCCAGGTAAAACAAAATCTATGCTTCTCCCTCTTTTTTTTTTCTCCTCCAAAACATTGAAACGTACAGCTATAGAGAGGAGGTTACAACTAGTAATGCATTCAGGTTTGGAAATTAACTTTGTGGCCGGTGGATTCCAAACTCTGCTAACTATTGAGTGGATTAGAGTGAAACAAATCTAGCAGCCACTTTGTCAATAAGATTATACACTGTTAATGTCTTGTTTTCTAAACCGAATCCATTTCTCTCATTTTCTGTTGAACTCATCTTCTTTCATTCTTAAAGAATACGTCATCCTCTCTATCACAGATATTTCCTGTATCAAACCATTGTCTGTACCTGGGTGGTGCCATCAAAGTTTTTCCGTCTTCGTCTCGCCTTTTGTTTTAGCGTGTGAGGTTTTACAGCAAACACATTTCGTAACCCGATTGTGATTCCTTTCCACTTGTGTTGAGATGTCGTTATCCTCGTCACATGACAGGATAATATGAGTGTAACAACAAGGGAGTTGCCTTCTCTCGTTGCTAAAGATAGCACTGCTATTATGTGGAGCCAGTCCCCACTGGGAAGGAGCAGAGCAGTAGATAATGTCTTTAAGAACATACTTGAGCTTATTTCTCTGAGACTGGCCAGGATTGCGCATCTTACACTTGATGACTCAGTGATTGTATCTCACTCTAACTTGAGTGTCTACTACTCCTTGACTTCAGCCTGCCACGTTAAATGATAAGAATCTGACAACACAGTGTGCCCTCGCTCTCTTTTGTCCACAGATTTTGGCCTTCATTCTCATCAGGAACATTCCTGGCTACGCCCGCTCTGTATATAGCTCATTCTTTGCATGGTTTGGAAAGATCTCCTTGGAGGTAAGACGGGAACGGCAGTTAAGTTGTAGTAATGTGATAAAAAGTATGTGTATATTGTCCTCCATAAAAATATATTACAAAAGGATCTGCAAAGGGCACCATGAAACAGTTAAGAGAAACGAGCAAACTGTAATTCAGCTAAGATGAGATAAGAATCATAAAATTCACGTCTCTTTTTAGATCATGATCATTTTTTTAACAACATCTTTTAACCGGATGAAGAGTTTTAGTCATCAGGCATCTGGATCTAAACCTCCTGACACCCTGCATTCTCATATGAAGACATTACATTTTGGGCTTGCTGCACTTTTTACTTAATTCTGCATCACTACAGTAAGACTTGTCCTTGTTCATGGACACTTTTTTTGTGCCATCTAGTGGTAGCACTAATCCATGTAAAAACAAGATGGCAGCCAAATCTTCCAAGTCAGTCTACAGCTGAGGCCGACACAAAACTGACAAAGATAAAAAAAAACCTAATGAAATTTTATGGTTGAAACTTGTTTAATATTGCTTGATAACACTTGTAGTTTGATTTGGCATATGAATTTGACTAATTTCAGCAACAGGAACAAGCTAAGAGGCTATAAATTGACAAAATGAACAAATCATGTTTTTAGATGTTGCATTATTTGCATTTTTGCTTTCGTGCAGCCATGTTTAGGCATTGAAATTAACAGTTTTGAAAAGATTTAGACTTAAACCGTGACCTCTAACCCATAAAGTTACAAGGCATTAAACAAATGTTGCATGATTTGCAATGTTGCTTTTGCACAACAGCGTTCAGGCATTGAAATAAGCTGTTTTATACTTTAATACACACTTGTGACTATTAATAGTAAACTGATCATTCTTACGTAACTGTTCAAGACAATGCTTAGTTTTTACTAATTACAAATAGCTAGGAGAAAATAAAAATGCAAACCACACAAAGGCTCAGGCCTCAGGAGGTTAAGTTATCAGAGAAGCTGCGTAAACATTAGCTGCAGCTCGCCTCACAGTTGGCCCAGCCCCGAGGAGCGTCTGAGAGACACTGATTTTTAATGTTAAACTGCTTTATTCAGTGTTCAACTGGTTTAATCACCCAGTCTGTTTGTTTTGGAGAGGAGGAAGCCTCTGCGGATTAATCAACTCCATGTGAAAACCTTGTGAACAATGAGCACTTAGGTAATATTAATCCACAAGCAAGCTGAGAGTTAATGTTAGTGGCAGTGTAGCTATCAGCTCCTCCTGACGTCTGAGGAATATAACATTGTGTTGAATATGCCTTGTTTGTCTCCCCCAGCTGTTCATATGCCAGTACCACATCTGGCTGGCAGCAGACACCAGGGGCATTTTAGTCCTGATCCCAGGAAACCCTTCACTTAACATCATGGTCAGCACCTTCATCTTTGTTTGTGTGGCTCATGAGATCTCCCTCATCACCAATGAACTGGCCCAGGTGGTCATCCCCAAAGACAGCATGGCCCTGCTGAAGAGACTTGGGGCCACCGGACTCTTCGGTGTCCTTGTATTGCTGCTGGCCAGGAGCAGCCAGCCCACGCACGGCGCCTGACGGACACCTTGATGGGTGGGGGTACAACAGACTCATCAAGCCCCTGCTGAGGTTGGAAGTGAAGTATTGTTTCAAGCCGGGAGCAGGCCTGGTGTTTTTGCCTACTGGTGGCCACGGGAGACGACTCTCAGATGTGTTGGGTGGCAACACAGGGACCTGCGGGAGGACTGTCTCTTTGCTGGCCATACATGAGCAGAGTCTGTACTTTTTGACTGCTGTGAAAGTCGCACACTGAATAAAAGAAAAATACTCAAAAAAAACAAAACAGTTGCTCCTTTCAGGGCAAAGGGCAAATTGCAAGAGAGGAAAAAAAGAACAAAACGTTTACATTATCTGAATTCATCGGAGAGCAGAGGGAAGTCTGTCGAGTTTTATCTAAAACAAAAAGAGGTCCTCTCATTTCAAGACCATATGCTTGCTGTGTGAATCTTTGCAGCGTTGTTTCTGTTTAGCCAAACAAACTAATCCGTTTATTTTGTCACATTACAGTACTTCCTTTCATAACCTCACTCTGGAAACGATCACTTGGCACACTCCGTCCACATGGCAATAGCAGTTGAAGGTGTTTTCACTCAGGTGGATCCATAATCTACATATTCAGATATCTAAAAAGGAAAAAAAAAATTGTGCTGCATTTTATTATCAACATGACTTTGTACAGTATTTCTGGTGATTTAAAAAAAAATAGCATTAGATATCTAAATATGCAAAATATGGACCAACAACTGGCGCAGGTGATCATGAAACTGTCAAGACTAAAGTCAAAAATTTGGAGTGCAATTGTTGAAAATGTTGGATTATTCCTCGACGTATTTTTGCTAATGTTTTTGTGAGTGATTTTAGAGATGTTTGCCTTGTGCTGAAAGGTACTGTGGTCACCTGCTGTAGCTCTGAAATTCTATGTGGTATGTACAGTATTTAATGATTTAAATTAAGCTTATATTTTATACAGTTTTTTTTTTTTTTTCCTTTGGGCTTTGTTTTGTACTTTGCGCTCATGGCTGCTGTTTGTGAAGGAAGTATTACATAGATAATTTTGTACCCATCCCAGCATCTCATAGATGATCACTTGCCTCAGAGACGCATTGCGGAGGTCGAGCCTTTTACACCCCTCTGTCCTGTCAGCTCACTTCATAGTCTGTGTATATTTGTATAATAGAGTGAGAGACTTTATTTTATACAGCAGTGCTTCAGCAGTGTTTCTATCCTGTCATTATGCCTCTTAGCTCTGGTGGAAAACGCTCCGGCTTGCATATATTGTACCATAGGAATAACGGCTAAACACACACCCTTCCCCTGCTGTCACAGCCAGTGGACGTTTCGGTCAGTGGGTGAGGGATTTCTCAGACTGACTGCCTTTGAACATACAGCTTCTCTCAGTGGCTTATACACACAGTACATGCTCATCTGTGATCACAATCCTCCCTCTGTTTGGCACTTTGCATCAGGGCCATGTCGACATTTAAAAAGAACTGCTAACTAATGCACTGACTGAGCTGCGAGGGCACATCACTGTCATTTAAAGGACTATACTGTACATTTTTGGGTGATGTCTCTTTGCCTATATATCCTCACAGACATTTAAGAGATAAGCACTTTGATTTTAAGACCTGCGTTTTCTTTTCATCTTTGCAGTGAAACAGGAAGTTCAACATGGATACCGGTGCAGATACTTTCTATACTTTATTGCATTTTTATTGGGTTGATGAAATGTTTTGTCAAAGTCATTTGGCATATACAAAAAGTATAATATTGTTAATCCAATCTATATTTGCTTTTGAATTTTGAGTTGCATTACATCTACCACGGGGCAGTAAAAGATTGCTTTATCAATTGTCGTCTACACATTTATGTAGCTTCTCTGTAAAAGAAAATCGTGGGTCCCCAAGGAACTGATTTCTTCTTCACAGTGGAACAATCTGTCAACGGCTTTTTCGAAGCTTCTTGTGTCAGTTATCAGACAATGTGCGGATCGTGCTCTCGAACTGAGGAAGAACCAAGTACATTTGTAATTTCTATAACCAGTCGTCACCACATCGTATAGAGAGGAGAGTGGCATTTCCATGTTGCGATTTCCATTGATATGTGTGAAGTTTACTGATCCATTTCTTCATCTATTACTGATCAACAGCTATAAATTTGGTAATTGTTTCAGGCCTTAATAGATCTTTTTGGTCGTGTAAAAGCAACAACTATTTATACCCCTGTGCAGGGCCTCTTTTAAATATGTTACATGTAAAAACAAAAAAATTGTGATGTCTTAAAAATGTGAAATGTATCCATATTATTTATAAATGCCTTTATTCTGTTGTACATTGTTAATATTACCTTCATAAAATGTGCTTTTTGGCTTCTTTTTTGGACAAAAATATACCTTTCATGTCATTCAGACATTACCAGCGTCTTGTTTATTATTGAGACAAAAATTACTTAAGGTCAAAAAATATTTTGAAAGACTTTATTATCATGTGACACAAAACACATATTTAATAACACATGACAACAAAAACTCTCTCTTCCTCTAAGAGGTCCATTGTGCAAAGCAAGTAGAAATACAAACAGTTTTAACATTTACAAACTCTTCAAAATACTCTGATGTATTTTTATAATCAGCTAAGCTCTTTTCTCACTCACTCTTTAAGGTGTAAGTGCATGTGGATGATAAATCTTTGTAAAGACACTTCTGACGCATGCAGATTGGCACAAATGTTAGAAAAAAACAAAGATATACTGTAGATATGAAATCAGTCAGCTCCGACACTGGTCACAAATTCAGTGCTTCAGCCACCTTCCTCTCCTCAGGAATACCATTTACCTAGAACAAATATGAAAAAGAATATAAAACCTCGTTGGCAAGAATTCACATCTAAGTTTCATATCCTGATGGTCCCCTTCAGCGGCTGCAGAGATGAGCTGAAATAACTTCGTGAAAAACATTTCATAAATCAGCATGAATTATCTCGACATTAATTCAGAAACTGCAGCACCTACCTCCAGCCTCCGAAATGTTGACATGACATAATTATCTCCTTTGTTAGCAGTAAACAGAGAGAGCAGCAGGTTAGTGCTAGTACGGCCATGCAGCTGAACAACATGTACACAGGAGGGCGCTCACGCTCTGATACCAGAACTGCAGGGGCTGAGATGCCACTGAATGAGAAGTAAAGCTCTGATTTCTTGTGGAGCGAAATGATTTGCTCTCAATAATCTGTGTCCAATTCTATGAAGTCTGGATGCTTGTGTTTTTACAGTGCTGCGGGGAGACGGTGAGGTCAGACTGAGGGTGTGAGCAACACGGCAAAATAACTGTGGCTCCAATATTGTAATTATTATCGTCAGTGCAGTCATCTTACTCAATGTAGAAAGATGTCAGTACACCCCCAAATCAATTAAACATATTTTCTTTAACCTGTAGTGCTGTTTATCAGTCTGGATTGTATTTGGTGTGAGTTGCCGAGTGTTGCAGATGTCAGCTGAAGAGATGTCTTGGGGTGCGCAAAAATATACATTTGATAAACTCAACAGCAATGTCTCTTTCCAGAAATCATGACCCAGTTCCTCAAGATAATCCACAGACCTTGTTGTGAGCAGTTTCACGTAGGAACTATTTTCTTCCTCCCAGGCTACATCCTCCAACTGTATCACTGCAAAGAAGGAAGTGTGCATCTACTCATGGACAGTGGCCAGTGCTCCATTAAGGGTGAAATTTGCACTGACATATACTTGCCTCCCGTTCCCTTCCATCCAATAAAAGCAACGGGTCAAATAAAACATTCACCTCCACTCGCATCTTCGCATCACGTGGAATTCAACTCTAGTGAACTTTGACCGGTGAAGTCACAGCCTCAACCAACAGCCGTGTCTAACCAGCTGATGTTGTATGATACTGGCCGTAAAAAACACAAACCGCCCCTTATGAGAGACGTACGATCATATGTCACATTATTTAAAGGCAGGCTTGCTAACATTAGCTGGCAAGCTAACTGTCCTCGTGCGTCAAACCTGGCACTGCCCACACTCAACCAGAATATCGACTCGGCAGGCGATGGTCATTTGCCTGCATTCGCTCATGTGTGACCGTGCCCAAATGGCGTCCTCCTCTGCTGAGCTGTAACATTAACCAGTTCAGTGGTGCAGTAACAGAAGAGGCATGCTTCCTTCTATGTGATAGTTTTTGGGTGTAGTTGGACAGAAAGAAAATAGTTCCTACATCAAACTGCTCACAACAAGGTCACTGGATCATTTTTAGTAATTGAGTCGTGATTTCTGGAAAGAGACATTGCTGTTGAGTTTTTCAAATCTATTTTTCTGAGTGCCATCTAGTTCCATTGTATTTGAGAGAAGGCAGACATGTCTACAGCTGATGTCTGCAACACTCACACCAAAATAATCTAGATTGATACACAGCAATACAGCTATAAGTAAATTATGTATTTTTCAATTTGGGGTGGACTGTCCCTTGAACTGTAGCTCTGGCAACTGCAGCATCTATATTCTTTATTTATTACTTTTATTATCTATTAAATAGTGTCATATTAGATAGAGAAAGGCAGTTTGCTTGGCTACTACACAAAGGTTGAAGGAAATACTAACCTGATGGCCGCTGCTGTGGTATCGTAATCTGGTTTTGCAGATTCCTGAAATCAACAACGACATTATGGTGAGCATTCACATACATTACAAGAGCCTTTAGTATCATGTGTTGTGCTTATATTAGCAAATATTTCTGCGTTTCAAGCCCATTAAGAAAAATCATGGGACAGCTTGAACCTCTTAAGCTGTGGTCGTATTTTCCAGAGGCCTGACTGGCTTTAGCTATAAACATGGCACTGAAAACAAGATTAGACGATAATGGTATTGTTTTGACTTATATTTCCCCCTCTATAACGGCGCCTATAAGCCATACAGCTGCGTGCCTGCTAATGAGCAAATGTCTGTTTGTTCGTTCACGTGTTGCGTTAACCGCACATGCATGTCCCCTTCACCCAAAGTGAATAATCTTTGGACTCACGTCTGTGTCTGCATGAGGGGCATGCTGGTGGTCTCGTAGTTGTCCGGGTGGATGGGCGGCACCACCTCGCCACTGACCGGGTTGAAGACGGGCAGGGTGGAGAGGGGCCAGGAGATCTCACGGTTCTTAGACATGCTCCGCAGCTCCTTGGCGGACTTCTGGATTGAGCTGTGGTGAACCAGCTGGATGCTGGAGAGGGGAGAGGCAGTGCGGTTAACACGTATTGAAGCTCGGTGTACTCACGGCGGGTGGTGTTAATTTGTCTCATCCGACACACATTTAAAATAGGCAATCAATTTGTATCAGCTATGGTGAGTTCTGCGCTCAATTCATGCATGCACAACAGCAACATAACCTCCACCCTAACCTATCGCTGTGACTTCTTTACTTTGTCTGACTTATGGTGCAAGATATGTTCTTTGATTTATGTACGTTTTAGGCAATCTGTTACAGCTACAACATTAATAACCTGCACCTGGCCATTGAATTTTTGAGCAGCCCGTTTGGATGAATGGATGTCAACACACACATGAGCACATGAATGTATATGAGAAAGCCGTCAATGACAACATAGATGACAAAACTGCAAACCAAAGAGAGAGGGGGGGGCAGGGGACAGAAACAGACCCAAAATAAAGAAAAACACAGGAGAGGTAAAACACTTACTCTGGTGTTTGCATGTTTCTTTTTTCCCTAGAAACAAAACAAAATGGATGAATTAAATACTAATATTAATAGTTAAAAGAGACATCTACACACAAGTGAATGGACCGTTGGGTAAAGACAGAGTGGAAATGGTGATGGGGGTGTGCGAGATCGAGTGAACGAGGGGGCACGTCTCTCCCAGCCTGTAAATGATGGAGGATGATGAAAGAGATTTACCATGGATGAATGGCTACCGATGTCATGGCTATGCTTCAAAACATCAAGATGACAAAATTAACAAAAAACTGTGACAAATATTCATGGGGGGAACGTAATATAAATGGACCGTACAACTGGATGGTAATGACACGCTGCAATTCCAGTCCAGATTATTGCTCTTATCTAAATATCCTGCACTATCAACCCTGTCTTGCATTTGCTTCTCATAAACTTCAGTAACAGTTTCTCTGCTTTCCTCACATGTTTGTTGGGGTGTCTGGTGCGATATTTGCATAAAAATATAAGACCAAGCACACTTACACCCCTTCCCGCCGGCAGCACATAGTGTAGCCGAGGATGAAGAAGAGGACTAGTGCCACAGCGGAGGGAACAGCCAGTGTGATAAGGAAGTCTGAAAAGTAGTTGCGGCCCTGCAGGGACTCAGAGGGGGGGTTGTATTCCCCGAATTCAGGCAGGATCCCAGTGCCTGGGTCAGGACGGGTAATGTATACCGGGGCCACTTTGTTGATGTCAACCTAAAGAGATAAGTCGTAGTTAATACAGCGTCTGTGAAAAAAATGTGTCAGAGATGTAACAGTAGTTTAGAATAATATTTACTCAATGACAGCATTTGGTCAAAAACACTGCTTTTGGTGCACAAAGACTAGTGTACCTGTTCATCTCAGCATTAAAGGGGACCCATTATGCTTTTCCTCAGTTTCTGTCATATATATATATGTCATGTTAAAATGTCAAAAGTCCATATGAAACGTAGCCAAAGTTTCAAATAATGACGTAAACATATATGTATAACTGAGCAAAAACCTCAGGCTTCAGACCACTCTGAATACTGCTGATCGTGACAGATTTCCTTATATGGTCATCTGCTCCAGGCACGTCTCTGCAAGTGTTTTCATTACACAGCCCACATTGTTCCATGCTAACATCAAGAAAACATGTAATCCTGGTATCAGATGTTGTCAATGTCTCTGAGACTTAAGATCATGTTCCTGCTGAAACGTGTCCAGTTGTGAAGATTTGGGGATTTTTTTTTTATGGTAGAAAGCGCCACTATATTCTGTTACAGTCATTCCCCAGCTGCAAGTACACTGCTACATGTAGCTACATGCTGACGTCAGGGAAATTGATTTCACATCTTATTCCTGCTGGAACATGTCCTGTTGTATTAAGAGGCTTTTTATTGGTGACTTCTCACAGTAGAAAGTACTGCTTTTCTCCATTAATGTCATTTTCCTGGCTGCTATGAGGGTGCAGAGACGCAGAGATTTGAAAGACCCGGGAGCACTGACCAATCAGAGCAGACTGGGCTTTTTCAGTAGGGGGGCTTAAAGAGACAGGTGCTATAATGGAGTATCTCAGACAGAGGGTGAATACAGGTGTTTCGGCACAGGCAGTATTAGGGCTGGGCAATGTGGCGACTATATATGATACATCAATATATTTTACGCCCCACTTGGTAACTCACAAGTTCTACAGCGACACTCAGAGAGACGCAGAGACGCTCCTCTTTTTAATCTGTCTGTTAATTTGTCTACAGTGCGACATTGGTCGATATGTTGCACGTGCTACGCTAAATCAGTCTGTGAGATGACTGAAATCACCGCAGTAGCACGCATGTAATCCAGCACTGCGCTGCTAGTCTGTGCATGAGGTGGATCATAGTGCATCGCTGTTCTTTTTGTTAGTTGTAGTCTATTTTGTGACACTGAGACAGCGCCTGGATGCAGGTGACAGATCTGTTTAAAAAATGCAGCAACAACACAGACGTTTAGCATACAAGATGTATATAACGCAGACAAAGTATCTCTCGCTCCTTCCCTCCCTCAGCCTCTCTGTTGATGCTCTGTGCAGAAATGAGATTAAATAAATACAAATATTTAAATCATTTTTCAGCACTAGATTCATTTGACAGGCCATGGAAAATGACTTTATAGAGATATAGATCGTGTAACACCATTCAGCCTGAAAATGCTGAGATATGAATTTGAGAGAAGGCAGCCAGCCCTAGGCAGTATGAAGAAAATGACGTGTTTTTTGACCTTTGAAGCATGTTAACGTGTTCAAGTATAAACCTCAAAATGAGCATAATAGTTCCCCTTTAAAGAACCTGCAATTTTCAATCCAAGCAAATCTGTACAAGACAGTCCTCACCAGAGAGATCTTACACCAATCAATGTGAAACTGGGCTCTGAACTTCTTGTCACAGCTGATGGCAGGCTCCATCTCCTGACTGCAGCGCAGCTGGTTATGTGGGCTTTCCACCTCCCGCAGGCACGAAGAGAAGGGAACATCGGCGCCGACCATCACATACACTCTGGAGAGGGGAGGAGAAAGTGAAACGCAAAGCATGAGAGAAGAGGAGAGAAAATGGAGCCTCATTTTACATGTTTATGCTGAGGCTTGTAATAGTCAGAGCACTTCTCCTCCGCTGAGCGTTCTCCTACATGCTTTCATCTTCCAAAACGTCAGCATGAATCTTTGATGCACAACTTATGGCAGTTCATGTGGGCTATTCCCCTCTGAACTAGACCAGCTGACAGTATCTGTCGGCGCTGACAGTCAAGTGTACTCATCTAATTCACAGCGAACGGTGGATCCCTAGGGCCCCAATTAAATAAAATGTCAGCATGATGTGAGTGGGCTGAAAATATAAGCAATTTGTTTGATTGGAGACCATGTTTAAGACTGTTAAAACTCATGCTTAGTGTGTATGACTTATCCAAAAGGAATTATACCTGAATCATAACACTAATCCCACAATTTATCTGGTTTTCATTATAAAAAAATCAACGTAACATGCAATAAAAAGAGCCTGAAAAGAAAGAAAACTAATTTAGCTGTGACTGGATCATCTTTCCTTCAGTGTTGCAATACAAGTCCGGCAAAACTTTCAAACTCCTCACCCTTCCTTAAGGTTGTTAATGGGCAGGGGCACACGGCCGCCACGGTCCAGAGCTGAGGTGATGTTGATAGCGTTGAGGCGCTCAGGCTGCCATACGTTCTTTACCGCTCCAAGGAAGTCCCCCAGCACCTCGCTGGCCAGCATCTCCTCCACATTCATGTTTTTGATATAAAACTCCGCCTGGTAGGGCAGAGGGAACTCTGTGCACAGGGATGAGGGAGAGAGAGAGACTCAGAATCAAAGCTGAATGGCGGAGAGGGACAGGGTTCCTACAGCTTAAGGCAAGTTAGATTTAAGACCTTTTTCAGCTTTCTTAATGCCACTTGGGATGAAATTTAAGACTAATTTTACGATAAACTATTAAAGAAAAAAGGGCATGAATTACAAAGGGTTAAGGACAGTTTTGCACAAATGTTTATTGTAACGTAAAACATGCGTCAACTTCGTCTGGATGATGTTAATCTGAGATGTTAATTATTATTTTTAAGACTTTTGAAAGATTATTTTAAGACATTTTAATACCAATTAAGACCCTTATTTTTAGATTAATGAATTCGTGCCTTTTAAGACTTTTTAAGGATCTGCAGATAGAGAAGCGAGGGGGGCAGCTACAGTTGCGTTCTGCTGACTATGACATCATTAATACTTCATTGCTGCAGCATAGATGACACTGATTTCGGCAGTCTGTCCAGCAGACGTTAGTGTGTCTGCTCTGCTCTGTTATGACTTGGCCTCCTTTTGGAGCCAGATGGCAGATGACATCACAGAAAAGGGAAAGTGATGTCACGTTGGCGCCGCGAACATCTGCCGAGCGTTCAGCCAACTCAGTTCATCTTGTACTGTATGTACCGCGACTGGTCGACAAGCCGGTGTGCAAACGTGCAGACGCACAGATGTGAGGTGCAGTCGCACAGATGAAAGGGAGCGGCTGCTTTCTATAGATATACCATAATAATTTATGACCATAACATTCTGCATCGATGCAGGAGTGTGTGTTTACAGAAGCCACACTGACTTGTGATTCTTGATGTATCTTTTAGTTCATCTGCAAACAATAACTGATTCAGAGTTTGGTAGAGACACTTGTATATATCGTACACGTGGTTAGATCAATACAACATGTTCTTTTTCTTGAGAATAACTGATTAGTTCTTGTTGATAAAGATAATCACAGGCAGCATTTTCTCCTCCTCTCCATGACACTTCAAGTACTGATCGAGCCCTCAGGATTTAATCAGGGAAGTTGCACAGTCTGATCTCTGTTTGCTTTAAGCCCTCATACTGGCACCTCTTACCTTCTGTGGCCATGATGTTTATGATCAAGTTGTGCCGTGCTGTCTCGAAAGTGCGTCTGTTATAGGCAGTAATCTGCAACACACAGGGGTGAAAGTTTAAGCCCAGATCAGTGCAGCTTATATGGCAGCAGCACTCTGGACAAGGCTGAGCTAGATACACACTACGCAGGCTCTGTGCAAGACTGAGACGCCGTATAGAGGCACATGTGCGCCGCTGGGAACGCTAAGCCTTTTGGGAAAAGAATTTCTACAGTAGCTTATGGGGGACAAAGAAAGCATAAGAAAACATAATGGAATTTAAGTCTGAAGACTCGTAGCGTAACATTTTACTATGCTACATCAGCTGTGCTCTGTAAAATCAATTCAAATGTGTTACTACTCCGTTACCTTTATGTGTGTGATTTGGTAGAGACTACAAATGTGTGACACTGCCTTCTGAATGAAAATGATTCTTTTAATTTAATGCTTTCATGTTGTACGACAGTTTCACTTTCTTGACACATTAAACAGAAACACGAATGCCTTCATCTTCCCTCTCTTCACTTTGAAAGTGGTCCAACCACCCACCTCTATGACAGAGGGCTTGCCAACATGCTCTGCAGTGGGGGAGCCGTAGAGCACTCCGTCGCTGTGCTGGGTCCTCTGGATGTAACGCAGCCAGCCCGGCCTGTCGGGGTAGCCCATCAGGTTGGTGTTGAAAGTGATCGGGTCGTTGCCGGCATCGCCTGTAGGCAGAGCTGTTTAATGAGGGGTGACCCAATGATCTGTTACGGGTCAGAACCAATTCAGTAATGTACATTTAGACCCATTAGCTGAATTATGGACGACTTGCCAACAGCGGCTAAGCATTTTTTACTAGTGAAATGTGATGAATGGACAATGCACTGCTGCATTTATACAATGGCTGCGCCAACAACTACCGGTACAAATGTTTTACTCACTTAGATAATAAGCATAGTAAGCTAATAAGCATGCAGAAAGTGGGAATGTGATGGTGTTATACCTGATTTTGGGTAGGGAGGAAACTCTCCTTTGAAATACTCCCTCTCCAGAACATGGACAAACAGCACTCCTGCAGATGGGTAGACGTTACGGTCTGCGTGCGATCTTGACAAGATGGTGACCACTGAAACACAGATTTCAAAACAAAAAGGAAATTAGCACCTGAAAGCAAAACATTCCCCAACACCCCCCCCCCCTTTTTTCCCCCTCTGTGTTTGCTTTATCATTAATGACCTGCCAGCAGCACTAATTAGACAAGAAGAGAAGGCGTTAATAGAGGTGAAAACAAATAAAGTAAACGTTCGGGGTTACTAGCACCTGCTAACCTACTACACACTTTGAGAATCAATACTGCTGGCAATGACAGATTCGTCCACTTTTCTTGCCTGGTGGCGTCTGCATTCTCTTAAAAGTAAAATGCATTTGCTTCACACAAGAACGCAGTTAAGAAACAGGCACAAACTCAAATTATTAGCTGACGGAAAGACTATGATTATGTACATAATAAGACCAAGCTGCTAAATCAAAACAATGAATTTCAGGGCCAAGACGCCGAGGTACTGTGAGTAAAAGCAGTAGTAATGAGAGTCATTCAGACTGTACGGAGCTGTTTTCGTGCCCTCCTCCCACTCCGTCTCCATTATTCTCTCTGTTTAGCCCCACTCCATTTCAAACACAAACATTTAGTCTGTATTTGTGAAGGGCATCGCTAGGAAAATGGCAGCCCCTTCACAAAAGTTTACACAACAAAAGACTTGTGATTTGCAAAGCTCTCTTCCCTGTCTTTGCATCTTCCACTATTTCCCCTTCTCTTGTCGTCTTTCAGTCTCTGAGAATTTTTCCTCTTCTCACTTTTTTCTCCCCGCAGTGGGTGGGCACTCAATTTTTAATCACCATGGGAGACTGAGTGTACAAGGAGGAAGAGGAGAAGGAGGGGGGAGGAGAGGGAGGGAGGGCAAACTGGAGATCTGTGCTATGAAGTGCAAGAGAAGGAGGGAAGGAGAGTTTGTACTGTTCTCGCCTGCAGACACATAACTCCAGACACATTAAGCAGCAAGAAGGCATGGGAAAGCTGTGTGTGTGCCTTCCCCTCGAGGAAAATGTCACCGATTTTCACCATTGTTTATCTCCCGCTTCATCTTCTTATTAACGTCAAACTAACATATTCTACAGCATCACAACATGGAGTGAGTCTCTACGACTGTACTGACAGCCCTCTCCTTGAACACAAGCTGATTTCCAAGGAGAGTCTCCACTGAACACAGTAATAGAGCAGGATTTACATTTTAATCCGTGCCCATGAAAGTGGAAGTCAGTATGTGATCTTCGGTTGTTAAGTGTTATCTATTACCAGGGAGCACAAAGGGGTTATAAAAGATTAGGTGACACAGTAAGCTGCAGATTATTAAGGAAGTCCACATCTACAAGGCCAAATTGCCTAACTGCAATCTAGGCGCACTGATGAGCCGCCTGTAAGAGTAAGGTTATAAAACACTCCCATATGCATGTTAAACTGGGCTACATCTGTGGCCACAAACAGTGACTGGCCATATGTCCGATGTCCCCGAGGGCTCAGTCGCAGCTAGATACAATCAATAGCATTTAGTGCTAAATGTGGTGTTACTTGTAGAAACCTGAGGTTATATCCACCACGTTTCTTTCCAAGAACAGATTGAGGGAACCACCTGAGCGAGACTAATCCGCGCCATGGCTCCTTTCTCTGCCACTACTGCACCCATGACACTAGGATCTAGGTTATTCAGCGACCAAGAATAAAACCTCATTCAGTATCGGCGCACCGGTGGCGCCCTCGGTGATGACTTGAGACGATCTGCAAATCCCACTCTGAATGCACACGCTTGGATTCTATTACCCGACCCGTTGGGCCTCATCAATTCTTCACCACACAAAGGACCACAGTCACACACTCCCATTCAAGGTCAAGTACTGGCTATTCTGTTCTGCTCAGAGGCCAACTGGATGCGGTGTAAACATTTGTGGCACGTCCACAGATGAGACAGGCAGGACATAGAAGCGAGCCCAGATGGCCTGGTCTCACCTAATGGTCTGAGGAATAGGAAATGACCTATGGGATTTGAAATGTGTTTTGGCCGATCAACATTAAAGCTTTGATTCAACAGCAAGCCTTTAGGCCTAACACACACTCCTGGCTGCCTTATGTTAGCCGGTCTCGCTTACAGGATCCTATTGGACTGTGTTTGACTGCAGTCACTTCTGTTTAGCGAGCAGCCACTGTAAGTAAAGATCACTAACTAAGCTACACTGAGGCTCCGCTAATAGCATCAGATCTGCTTATTTACGGCGGGCTGAATTTCTGCCAGGCCTTCTCGAGATGATGGACCTCAGGACTGTACCAGGGCTCAACACTAACTTTTAAAAGCCAGGCAGCTCTTGGTTGCCGAAACTAAAAATATGGTTTTATCTGATACTTGACAGATTTTGAATCTAAAGTGTTATCAGTAAACTAGTAAACTTGATACATCACTTATTGATGAGTATGCTGTACATATTTTGCAGTGTATTTCTGTTAAGCTCAAGGGTGCCGAGATACTACACCTACCAAGAATTCACAGATTTACTTTTTGTTTTTTGTCTGTTGAAGCACATTCGAGTT
Organism: Epinephelus moara; assembly: GCF_006386435.1. NCBI lineage: Eukaryota > Metazoa > Chordata > Actinopteri > Perciformes > Serranidae > Epinephelus > Epinephelus moara. The sequence continues at coordinate 13,716,483 of NC_065527.1, forward strand.
TGATGCTGACGGGTTAGTTGAACTTTTCAGCCCATAGTCAAACAACTTAATTTGCTTTACGATTGTCTCTAAAAACAGATGCCTGCACACATGCCAGTAAACGCACCAATGCACTTGCAGTGTTGTCACCTGCATCAGAGTCTGGTTTCACTTATGACTGTGACTTATGACCAACCGTGAACCTCCAGGGCTGAAAAATGAAGCCAACGCAGAAGTGTTATTAAAAACTGCAGTTCCTCTAATGGCCACTTGAGGCTGGCTCCAAAAGCGAGTCAATTCCCGAAGACATCCATATTAAAATGCCCAACTTTACAGCAGAAATAGACATGTTTACAGCTGGTACATAAAACAGTTTGGGTCTCTTTAGCTAATTCCAACATTCATGACAACTGTATTAGGGGTTAATTTTTATATAACTCACCAATTTTCATTTTATTAAGGCTTTATTTAATTTTAAAGGAGATCAAGAACTGGTTGCCATTTTTTTCAAAATGGTTGCTACTGGCAACCTGGCAACTATTACTGTTGAGCCCTGTGTACATAATACATCACCAGTTAAAGGTTAATACTAGACTGACTGAAGACTAACCATTAGGCTCCTGCTGCAAGACAAATGTAAAGATAGACAGAAGTGCATGCTCATACACTCATACACACAACAAGCCACACTCTACTGATAATTGGGCTCACATACTGTACGTGCTGGCATTCAGGCATTTCCTTTATATTGCACATAATCATAATAAACTGACAATCTTTAATTTAGAGTAGATCACTGACAGGCCATGGGGGAGGTGGAAATGACTAACCAGATTTTATGCTCTTCAGGGCTGACCTTGGACTGACTGAAGTTTCAGGAGTGATGCCTACGCTAAAAATGTCATTGGCAGCGCATAGAGAAAAAAACACACCCTTGTTCCTCTAATGGCTCGAGCTAACTGAGGCCTCCGGCTAGCCGACACAGAGGCAAGGGAGGGATGTCCTTTAGTTCTGTTGAATCAGCTTTGTGTGTGTACGTCGCCCGGGTCAGGAGGAATGCATGTGCTTCTTTGGTGTTCCGGGGAAGCACAGACAACAAGGATCGCTACTGTTTGAACCGCAGCTTTGGTATTCTGCCTGTGATGAGGTTGAGCCTCGTTGTTCTAAACACAGACCTGGAAGTGAAAGTAGTCAGTGTCACAACAGGCAGAAGGCTGTGGCTAAGGACAAGAGTGGACACGACACAGCCAGTTCAATCTTCTAGCGCTCTGTGGGGGTAAGTAAATCACTGATTTATCTAAAACAATTAGGTTGACTCAGGGCAGTAGAGCACCAGTATCGTGTTAAACAGAAGATATAGACCTTTGTTTCATAGTTAATGATTAAGGATGAATTCTGCTTCTAGCAGGGGCAAGGATTAGACAAAATCTAAATTCAGTAAACTGCTGTTACAGCAGAAGTATGTGGGCCAAGTCTGTGGGACAGCAGACAACTGAAAACAATAATGCCAGTATTAATGGGAAACCAGTTGAGCGTGTCACTGTGTTATGACAGGGGGGAGGGGACAGCGGGTCAACACATGAAGTGCACCACTGCACACACCCACTCACCATCTCTGTACAGGGCTGTTCTCTGCTTCAAGCCCACGGGCCGATCCATATGGACAAATCTCTCATGTAAAGACGTGTGTTTGTCGTCATAGGCATGCACAATGTAAACTATTGGATCATTGAACAGAAGCATGAATAGAACAAGTGTGTCTTTCAAGAGAAGCTGCACACAGAAATTAATTTGAATAAACTGAAACCATGGTTTCTAATGTGTGGTGCATTGAAACTGAAAGCTTCTCCAATGTGAGGATTTGGTGCGTTTCTTTGTCATAATAATGAACTGAAAATCTTTGGGTATTGGATTGTTGATTACATAAAACAAGACATATCTCTTCTTGGGCTGTGGGAAATTCTAATGTGCGTTTATTACTATTTTTCTTTGATTTCTTGACCAAACAATTAATGGATTTATCAAGGTTTTTTCGCTTTTTAAAATATATTCTTGTTGCTGTGTAGCTTTTATGATCGCACCATGTTTGCACCTGACTGTGCGCTAGTTTTATAATTTGCACATTACTGTTATCTAGTTTTTACATTTGCTATATATCATATATCTTATTTAATATTTGCTAAACACTTCTAATCTGCTGTCTTTTTCTCATCTTATTTTACTTTTCCTTATCTTTAAAACAGATTAACTGATGATGAAAGTAATTGTAAGTTATACCCCTAGATAAAAGCATGGACAAATGTTAGAGACCTTTGATTCCTGCTGTAATGTTTAGGTGATACTGGGCTGATTTTATCCCTGTAGATCAGGGTTCCTGCAGACTTTTTAAAGTCAAATTTAAGATGTTTTAAGACCTCAAAAAAGAAAAATTAATACCATTTAACTCCAACAAACTGCATTAATACACGGTAGTAAACATCATGTTCACATGTTTTTCAGTGTATCTTCTACCGCATTACGAGTAATAAAGTAATAATATCATATAACTAATCATGTAACTAGATACAGTAATAGCTAGATTTGATTAGGTATTCAGACATGTCTCCGTTAGTCCTAGTTTCACCTCAAAATTTAAGACTTCTCACAGGTAAAAATAAGACTTTTTAAGACATTTTATGGCCTTAAATTTTCAAAATCAAATTTAAGACTTGTTAAACCCTGGTAAATGGATGTAAGGAGTTCATATGATTATCTTGCACCAACATTTCTGACTCTTAACATTGTTGCAAGGCTGTTATGTTACTGCATTAATTTCACCTACATGTGATAAACAGGCAACAGAGAGAATATAAATTGCCAACACAAGATGTGTACCACTAATAAGCAGCTGTAACAAAAAAGCAGTGTAATAATATTCTCACATACATTCCCTATATATAATTAGGGGTGACTTGAGCTGCTAAATTAGGCATCCATTACACACCTGGTCTAAATATAAACACAGGCCATGGGAAATGGGCTAATTTCACAAAGGTAATTAAAACTGAATGAATGACAACAAATATAACCAGCAAGATATTGTATAACGTTATTATATAACTCGTTGAAGATGTAAGAGAGTGTATAAAACCCTTTTTAAGCTGAATGTGTACACTGTATAACGGTATAGCTGCCTATTGTTAGCCATTTTTCCTCCTCAGCCTCCTGGAAAAAATGAGCACGGTAGCTAAACAGCAGCATGCTAACTAGCTAGCTAACTAGCATAGACACCGCATCAAAGGCAAACGCGTGAAAATGTCCGGATATATCCGAGTTTAATCGATACGTACCCGTACCGAGCCATACCGCGACAGCTCTAGCGGACATGGTGCACATCATCCTCGTAAATCTAACATGTAAAAAGGCTGTTTTAATCTAATCGCCACTGGGGTTTGACAGCCATGATAATAAGCATCCTGCAGCATTCCTTCCTCCGCCTCCTTCCTTCACTGAAAACAGCACGGCTCCTCATTGGCTCCACATCTGGATGGAAAAAGATGGTTGTCTCGTAAAAAAACGGGGCAAAAACACAGTATGAATCAGAGAAAGGGGCGTCACGCCTTCTGTGGATGTTTCTGTGGGATGTTGGTGGAGTTAAACTGGGGTTTAGGTTTCAGCTGGCTGTGTATCATACACAAGGAGTGGCTGCTGTGTGGCTGCATCCCTGTTGACTTGTCTCCATGTGATTAAGGACTACATGTCATTTCACTGACCCTATAGTGTAACTCTCTTAAAGCATCTTTTTATCTTCAATTGAAAGAAGGTTGCTAAATTCCTCTGTTTATTAATGCCTTCTTTGATTTCTTTTTGATCTATGAGCTTGATGATTTCTTGACAAACACACAGGCTCCTACACACATGCATACACACCATCACCTCACCAGAGCATGACCTCCCAAGCCCAGCTGTTAGAGGGCAGAGACATGTTTAAGAAGTCTGCTCCAATCTGCCCAGACCCCCTGCAGAGGCAGTCCTAGCAGACAGATGGTCATGTTTTGGCCCCTTGGCTTCAAGTCAGGCCGGCTAAAGGGCTGTGGGACCCTTAATTCACCCTTCATGCTCCCTTGATGTCAGCTGCCACTGAGAGCGCACTTTGATTCTGCAGAGAAGCACCCTGACTCTGGCTAACATGTTAGCCGTGTTCACTGAATGCCTCTTGTTTGATGAAGGGATATTTGAAACTGGATTCATAGCTTCCGCATGTGGTGATGAACATGATGCCATCCATCCTCAGCGCTCTGCGGTTGCGAGGCTGTTCTGTTCTCACCCTCCCTTTTATTCCCTTAAGATTATTTTTAGGTTGCTTAGCAACATCTTCACATAGCCAGCGTTTGGACTGAATGTATCACAACAAACAGTATAGGTCAATGCATGCTTCATGCTTGGAAAACACAGCATTTCCCACTTGGCAAGAGGTTAAGATAGTGGCTAAATGTGTCTGAGATCTTATGTGGTGAATGTGCGCTGATTTGGATTGATGTCAGTCCACTTCTTCCTCAGTATAGATTGTGTTAAGTGTCAGTTTACGCTGTAGTTGCCCTGACTTTACTTATTCTGAGGTGCAGGGCAAGATGTAACATACCCTCGCTCCTCACAAGTGCATCCTGTTGCTAAATGGGAACAAACTATAGCTCATGTAGATTTATTGTGGCAAAGACTTCCTTTAGAGACGCTGGTAATGAAAAATGTAAAAGATCATAAGTAAAAATGGAACAACAATAGCCTACTGCATGAAAAAGAACAAATGTGTGTCTTTGAGTGAGTTCAATATGGACAGAAATGGTTACATAAAATTTATTTAACCATTTACCATGCCAAAATATGCGATTTACCTTATTTTGATAATAATGTAAATTGCATATTTTGGCAGATCATATGACTGCACATTTATAAATGAGATTTACTTTATGGGATTTAAGAAGGTGACGAATTAAGTCATAAATATTTCATTCAAATTTACGCTTGCTTTAATCTGCTAAATCACACATACTTTTTGAATGAATTGTGATTAAATTTTGATTAAGATTTTAATTCAGACTATAACATGTCATGTGTGCTTGCAACATAATGCATGTAAGCAACAATGCCATGCATCATAACACATCAACATCAATAACTCTGCAGTGTTTATTAAGATAACCACACATTTGAATGTTGGCAATTGTTAAAATTTGTGGCAGGAGTGATGTAAAAATGTAAAATGTAAAATGTAAAATCAGACATTTTAATTGAGGAAAGAGACTGCAAATTCTGTTAACCATATAATTTTCTGATATGCATTTAGCATGCGAGTGTGTGAGTATGGTGTGTTCAGTATGGCCAACTTTAATATTCAGAGGCTCTTGTTTCATCACGTGTGGCTGAATTAAGTCTGCTCATGACACTTATCACCCTCCAGAAGGAACAAATGCCCAGTGTCACCTTTACCTACAGCAGAATCAAGGGCATAGGTGCCATTTCAACATTGAAAGTGGACACATATGAAACAAGGGTTTTTTGGTCCTCCTCAGGAAATTTTGAGCATCAGACCAGGGTTTGCTCTCGACTTTTTTGCATGGCCAATATGTCCATTAATATTCCAGAATTCTGGCCATATAACAGAATACATTTAATGACAGTGAAACCCACCATGCATGGTAGAGTCAAATGTATCTCTGGTCTGAGCTCCAAGGTTGCGGTGTGTTGAAGGTCTGCTTGGAGAATGTGATCCATGATGCTATCACCTAGCGACAGTGAGTGTGGTAAGAGAAGATCGTGAGTGCTGTGGATGTGTCATATGTACAGCTTCGTCGGTCAAATAGATCCGTCTGTCGTAAAAATAAAAATCTGGTCTATATGTTTGTATTTAAGTTGTCTAAGCAACAAATATAGATTAATATTGATATATATTAACATGCTATTTATTTATTTGGCATATTTCCCACTGGACATTTTGGCCTTTGATATTTTCAGCTGCTGGACGACTACATGTGATACCAGCAAAAAGCCAGCATATGCCTTCTGACTTAAACCCTGAGTTAGACGCCTAATGTTCTGCATTTTGGTGAATTTGAATGCATCAATTTGTGTTTTCTCTGCAGCATTTTATGATGGAAATGTCTTTAATTTCTTCGAAATGCAAGACCTCTGCTACTTTGATGTTTCTATGGGTGGCGACAAATGTTTAAAATATTGAAGGGGTGGTGCCCCCTGTGCCCCCCCTGAAATCTACACCTATGCTTACACTGATGAGATGTAGGAAGGAGCAGATGTTGCTATCCTTATTTCTCCTAGCACACAGTTAATTAACAGTGATGTCAAACTTCACCCATTTTTCTTGCTCTACCTTCTTGTAAACTCCTCTAGGCCCTCTGGTGGTCCTCATCTCTAATCACCCTAATTTGAGCACCCATCGCGTTGCCTGAGTGGTCCCTGACCCCATCTACCCCACCCAAACCCCAGTGATGAACAATAAGCAGCGAGTAAAGTTACAGTTGCTGTGTGCTGGTATTTATGCCAGACTGCAGCTCACTGAAACCCCCTCCGCGCAGCAGATTATCGGACCAAACCATTGCCGCAGTTCAGGTTTTAGCACCTGTCACATGAGGCTTTACATTCGCAAATCGCCGGCTACCATAACAGCTAAGTATGTTTGCTTTACCATCCTGCAGACGTATATCGGAGCAGCCCTTGTAGATGGTGCCACAGTGCAGCTCTCTGTGAGATGAGCTGCCAAATTGCACCGACACCCCTATAGCGCGACTGGCAGCATCACCCACTGCCTGCAATGGCGTTGTAGCGGCTCCAGTGTGTCCAAACGTTTCTGTAGTGGCGATTCCGTCCCGGACAATTTACGAGCGTGGGACAGAAATGTTTTTATCGAACGGTTTTGCAACAAGAGCATCTATATTGTCCACGAGTTTACGCCTCGGGATTACAGTTTGTTTGTATCACGCGTCAAACGGAGCCGGAGCCATGAATGTAAGTCTGACTCTTTTGTTTTTGTAACATTGGAGCAACATCGCTGTGGTTTGTGGTTAACAGTTAACTTAGTCTTCTGGTAATCACAGAGGAAGGTCAGTCGTTTATATGTTTGCCCCCTGCATGTGCACGGGAGGGGAAATGCACATAAATAAATGTTTAACAGTGTCAGAATGGGGAAACCTGAGCTGTCATGCTGTGTGCGGTGTGGCTGATGTGCTTGTTTGTCTGATCCCACTGACACAATGTTAAAGCCTCAATTTCATCTTTCATCTTTCACCTCTAACTTTATGTGCTATGTCACCCAAAGCAGCACAGGATGTTATTCAAGTTGATTTTATTTTGCACAAGGAATTTTACCTAGGTGTTACCAGCAAGAGTCCGGCATGGTGAATAATGAATATTGAGCCAGGACATTTAGGTTTCAGCCACTGCTGCTGCTGCTGATGCATCCATACCATTCAGCACAACTGAGATTAATGGATTGTCTGTTTTCCCACATGGATGTTTTTGTGTCATATTTCATCGTCCTCTTTGTGTGAATGTATTTCCAAACAGGATTAAATATGTATGGCTGTAGGTATGGAATATTTAACCACTATGCTAGCCTGCTACCCTGCTCCAGTGCAGTATTATTGTAATGGTGGGTAAACTGCAAGGCTTTCAGTTCATGAAATGTTTAGTATTGTTGTTCCTGGGATGGTATCAACACATTACTGGTGCATTCAACAGCCCTTTTCTCTCTGTGCAGTAAAGGTTGCAACTACCATGAAATGCTTTGTTTAAGGGCATTAAGTAGGGACCGGCATAATTTCAGTGATGGTTTAAAAAGCTATGGGATGTGGCGGCGAACAAGGGTCACAGCTTACTATAGCAAACAGAGGGAGTGGGAGAGGAAAATAATATTTCCTGCAGCATAGCACCAGTTTAAATATAAAGAGCTCAAACAGGGATATTGATTTGAGGAGGTTAACAGTGCCAGCAGTGCTGAAAAGACAACATAATCAGGGTGCGTTTAGAGTCCAATAGGCTTTCATAACTAGTCCTCTTGTACTAAGACTCATACATCAGCATATTTGGCTCCCATGTTACTAAATAGTTTTATTTATGGAAGGTGAAAATGATCCCTTCTCAAGCTTTGTGATCGTTTTTTTTTTACGAGAAAGAGCCACTTTCAGTTTGTGTTGTTACGGTGCGCGTGTTTAAATAGTTATCCCTCTTGAAATCACATTATAATGCAATGTTACAAAGTGTTTCTATCTTTATAACTTCTCTTTTTAACTCTGCAGGTGTGAATGGGTCTGAAGGAACTACAACATCAGGTGGATCCCACTAGGCAGCGCTGCAGTAGGTCAAACTAGACTCCTCACTCCCACATTCTAATGAGGCCACGGCGATGCTGACATCCCCCCTGAATCCAAAGACATCATCATGCTGAAGACGGAGGCCTCGGGGGAGAGGACCAGCCTCCGGAGTGCCTCCCCCCACCGTAATGCCTACCGGGCTGAGTTTCAGGCGCTAAAGAGGGCCTTTGACCAGCCTCGGATCGATGGAGACTCCAAGCCCAAAGACCTAGAACGGGTGAAACAGCCAAGGGGCCGCCAGTATGGCAGCCATGTCAGTCGCATTAAGGACATGTTCATGCAGATGGGCACAGATAAAGTGCCGGTTAAGGCCAAGGGTTGTGATGATACCTCACCGCAAAAGCTGGTCAAGCCCACCAACTTCATCAACAAGGCCGATGGATCGGTGATAAGACTCCAACATTCCTCATCAGCTGACAGGGTTGGAGGTGCTGGAGCAAAGTTCTCTGAAACCAGGAAGCTGTTTGAGCAGCAGTCACGTGACCAGTCCCAATCACCAGTCTTTCCATACGGACGTGATAAGCGAGGTTCCCATGAGCATCTAGACGACTGGCGAGGTGCGAGGTCTAATCGAGGCAGCACAGACTCCTTGGACTCACTTTGCTCTAGAACAGAGGCGTCCTCGCCAACTGTCAGTCAACTTAGTGCTGTTTTTGAAAATGCTGACCACCACAACCAAGGTGCACCCTACAAAGGAGTCAGCAGACGGGCCCTCTACTCACCAGACGGATTCAACCGCCATGGAGGTGACGTCAGTGAAGATGATTCAAGACAATCTCCAGTTCGTGGAAGCTACCGGAGCAGGATAGGAGGAAAGGTTCCAACATCCTCCTCTTCTGAGGACCTTCTGAGCCCCAGTCCTGGGACGGAGACTTCAGAGCTGAAACCTGCACCAAAAGAGGAAGAAGCCCAAGACAAATCAGACAAGGTTAAGACTACGGGCGGAGAAAGACAACGTCTGTCTGGGGTCACCACCAACGGAAGCCAGGTCAATGGCTCATGTGAAGAAGAGGAGAAACCCTCAGAAACAAGAAAACATACTGAGGATCTAGGGGTGTCCAAAGCTTCAAAACCTACAGATGATGCAGTGATTACCGATAAAGCTTTTGACGATGCAACCCCTGAGCCGTTGCCAACCCCAACTACACCAGCTGGGGAAAGCCAGGAGGATGGAGACGGTTCAAGAGATGACAAGTCCTCCGAATCTCCCAAGGACCAGGTGGAAGAGCCCGATGAGGAATACGTTGGGAATGAGCGGGTGATTTTTAACGCAGATGGGGACGCCTGTTACCAGGGTTGGGGGGAAAGCTGCACGGATCCTGAGGATGACCTCTACGGAGACGATGAGGATATTGTCTACGACCCGGGCTCTGATCTGACAGAGATTCCTGGTCTGCCACAAGAAAACAAAGAGGACATCCCTGCAAAGAGGAAGATTCGTTTCAGCACTGCCCCCATTACAGTAAGTTGGGTACTGAACAAAACTGTTGTGGAATCCTTAATTGTGTAAACACACTGAACACAATCCAACATAAAAGCCCTGGTGCTGCTCTTATCAAAAGTAGGTTAAAACAACAGAGAGCTAATATTGTATTCAGAGCTTCCTTTTATGGGCTCGTATTTATAGTTACTGTTGAACTGCTGGATGTGGTTAGCTTTGTTGTTTTCAAATACATTTTTATGAGGTCACATGATCATGATTAAATGATCTGACATCAATAAGCTTTACCCTCGTAAGACCTTTATAGCATGCTTTCACATTTTGTTTCTTTAATACCATCGCTGATATGCTAGATAAAATATCAAATTGTGTGGCTATTTTGTGATGCAGAGCTTCAGGGTCAAAGCATCGCCCTCTGGGAAATTGACGTGTGCAAGAGGAGAACATCTGTGCATGTGTTAGTCATGCTGGTTCTGCACCCACACAGTTTTCACACATGATACCGTGTTTGTTTTTCTCAAACAGTCTCATCTCTGTCTTAATGAAGAAGCTATTTATCGAGCTAGGATATTTTGTACTTTTCAGTCGCAGAGTCTGCACGAATCTGTACTGTATGTACAGAATATGGTGTACCTAGTGTATGTGTGTGTGTAACCTTGTGTCCGTTAGATTTATGGCAAGTTACAACATGCATTTCTACCATCCATACCACAGGGATTTTACAGGGACTGGAAAGGGCATAATAACGCCACAATAAGGTTTCACTTTTGAATAAAGGTCATTGTTTCTGGTGAAGATGCAGCCATAATGCCCAGTTCCCACAGAGTTTAATTTCTCCGGTAACCTCTTGTCTTAAATGAATAGAAATTGCTCAACCACAGTATTTGTTGCATCATCTGCCATGAAGTATTTTGACACTGTTTGCAGTGCTGAGTTGGACACAATGCAGCCAGTGTTTGTGGATTGGGAAGATGGATTTGGAAGATTATGGGAAATATTTTTCAGTCTTTATCCCCAAGCATTTGGAATCAATAAGCTTATTTGGAGTAGTGAACAACATGCTTTAGGTTGCACTTTTCCTTTTTATCTAGTTTGTCAATGAAATCTGTTTTTATTTTTAAGATTCTCAGCCTGTTGACATACAAGCGACGTGTGAGCGTGTACATGTAAAAGGTGAGGGGACCACTGGTAATTTAGAGAGTGAGATTTATGTAGATTTGGAGCTAACACAAACATTCCACAAGTTGAGGATCAATCCTATTAACATGCTGTAACGAACCAGAACAATTAGCCCAGTTATTCTGAGGAGAAAACGTTATGTTGGCTCACTAATTACCCTGTACTGTCTCTGCAGTGTGTGTCCTTTTGCATCTCTCTCCTCTCCTCCCTCTCAGGACTCAGCACACGTGCTTTAAAGCACACACAATCAAAAGCATACATTTCCACAAGGATATTGGTTCTCCCATTATCTGGCTAAGCATCAAATGTAATATAAATGTATGTTTTTGATAATATGTTTAATTCATTTCATTTTTATTTTCATCACACAGTTAAAAGTGAGCACTACAAAGCTTGTTGTCTCATTTAGGTCGAACAGGCGGGGAATATGTTCCTCTGTTGTTGTCTGTCGTTTCAAGGCTTCTGTTTTCTATGAAAAGGACAGACGCTCGTTCATCATATGGAATATTCAACAGAGGCACTGCCCCCCCTTCACACAGACGCACACGCACAATTAGACATGGACCCCTCCCACTTCTCCATCAAACACCCCCTCTCCTCTCAGCACATGAGGAACAAGCAGGGTTCTGTCTTTTGTTCATCTATATAGTGAAAGAGACAAAGCTATTTTCTCAGCCCCCGGCCCCGCACGAGTCCAGCTTGACCCCTGTGGGAGGAGACGGCAGAGAAAACCTTGAAAAAAACTGCCGTTTTATAATCTAATACTTTACATTCCCTCCCCTTCATGTAATGTTTCTTGGTTCTGCCCCATAAAGCGGATAAATAATTTCAACATTCCAGCTTTGAAAGCTTAATTAATTTTAGAAATCATCGTGGCAGCCACAGGGAGAAGATGACACACAACCAGCTTTTGGCAACATCTTGTTAACATGCACACTGGCTTGTGTTTGGGAAGATGAATAACAGGTCCAGATATTCACAGAAGCCTGTTATTGGTTTGACTTCACTAGAGCTGTAACATTTTTAGACCAAACAACTAATTGATTAATCGAGAAAATAATAAATAGATAAATCAACCGTGAACATAATTGTAAGTTTCAGCCCTAGACTTCATGAATGTTGAGTTTAGAAATCAAATTTTTAGCCATGCTACCAGCATGGGTCTGTGGATAGCAATGTCAGTTAGTCTGATGGTCCACCACTTTGGTCCAGAATAAAATATCTCTACAACTATTGGATGGATTGTCTGCACAGTTGTTCCCAGAGGATGAACCCTATTGACTGATGATGCTCTGACTTTCATGTAGTGTCACCACAGGGTTGACATTTTTGCTTTAAGTGAAGTGTCTTTTTTAAAACCAAGGCTGAAGCTGTAGAAGTTTGGGGCCGATTTATCCCTGATTGACCCCTCCCGACAGACGGAGGAAAAACCTGGTCTAGGACCTTGGACCTTGGACCTTGGTCGGTACCAATGATCAGCCCAGATTATCTGGTAATGAGTGAGGTTTACAGATCCAGTTTTAAACCTTATGAACTGCTCGTAGACTCATCAGGGCTGCCTCCATAATGTCAAACATTGTTTGATATTTAGGAATTAAAATCTGGATTACAATTATGATTACATCAGCTGACTGTGTTGCCAAGCAACAACAAACAGTCTAGCCCTTGAGGCTAATGCTAGCATACTATTGTTGATATATTATGTAGATATCAAAACTGGCAGTTAAAATCTCACCTTCAGTTCTTGCTAAAAAAACAACCAAGCCAAGTTTCTTATTCGGACTCATTTAGCCCTCTGCTTTCGTTTTCCTCAATGCAAAGCATTATTAATACACAGGAAGTTATTGCAAGATGTCGGTCTCTCTTTTTTTACATCTGCATCCCCATGAGATCACGTGTGCTGGTGTATTCATGCTCCCTCTGGTTTGATAAGAATAATAATATCTTGTAGTGCATGCATGTTTGAGATCAGCTGGAAGAAGAGCTGAAGTTTCTCCTCATGTGCATTAAGCAACCCAATTTCAAAATCGTTCAGGATTTTATACCTCCTGCAGTCTGAGCCTGGCCTAGGTGAGGTGTCTTGATTAGATATCCATGAGTGCGGTTCAGACGTTTATGGTTCCCTGATGATTAATACAGAGACTCTGGTGATTGCCTGTCTTTCCTCTAGTACCACCATGAGGTTCACACTTGTGGCTTTGAGTGACACTAATGCAGTGCCCCTTCTGCTGTTCAGGTTTCTCAAGAACCTCTCATCTAAACAACTTCACACTCAACCCTGCACTTCTATGGGTCTTGAGCAATACACCTGCCAAGTGTGATGCTGATCGGTTTAACGATGGACTGGAACAATTTTGGTGATGACCTGACTTTCTGTTTGTCCTTTGACCACTTAGTTCATGACTGAACACATGTAAAACTAATGACATTCCCATCAGCCTTGGCTGTACTTTATGTGTTTATTGCTAATTAGCTTGTGTTAGCATGCTAACACGCTAAGCTAAGATGGTGAACATGGTAAACATTACACATTATTAGAATTGTCATTGTGAGCATGTTAGTATGTTGACATTAGCATTCAGCTCAGCGCATTGCTGTGCCTACAGTGTTTGCACAGAGTTGCTCCCATTGCTGTTAACTCTTGTTAATACTAATGCAAGTTTTTTTTTTCATCAATATTACTTCCACATCCTTTCACTCAGCTGTAACATCCCGACTGACCCAGTGAGAAATGACTGCTTTGAGCTGCCTGAGGCAAAGGCAGCCTGCTCTCCCGAAGGCACTGACCTACAGACGAGAATCACATCTCATGTTCAGTCAAGCAACCGGTTTATTCATGTCATTAGAACTTCTAGTTCGGTTGTTGAGGCCTATAGATCAATGTAGTAGTATTGAAGTAGATTACCATCTACCATCGCACTTTTGATGTCCTGTTGTCAAAGTAGGGTCTGTGCAGCTGATATGACATTGAGAATACAATGTTTGATCTGACGGTATGACACACATCTCAGCCAGTGCTCAGTTCCCCCGTGTGGTTCCCTCACAGTTTAAAAAAAAAATCAGCCTTGATCACAAACAAATCCCAAAAGCTTTTAACCATCTCACACTTGTTGCCGATTTCTTTGCATGCAGCGTGTTTTCTGTCTTTCTTTGTGGAACCGCACCCCAGGAGTTTGACAGAAGAAGGCTTCTCCCTCTGCACGCACTCTGCTGTTTCAGTCTCCTCTTGTTTTCCTCCCTCCGTCTGTACGTGACTGGCATTTATATCGTCCTTTTAATGGTACTTTTTTGTGCCTGTAGTGCAACAGCATTTTCATCGGTGGAGACACCGTGATATCGTAATGGAATTAAGCAGATGTGATGAGCGGAGCAGCAGTTCACCGGCCACTGAAGTCGCTCTGTAATCAGCCCCTCCACTTCGCATGCTGTCTGTTAGTGTATCAAAGAGACTGGCGTCTGTCCATTAGATTCTGCTGCCGTACCATTAGTGGAATGCTGAGTAGCATGGATCTGAGCTCAGAGCTTTAATCGATATGATAGATGTGTGTTGCCTCTCTTCTCTGTGGCAATGGTTTTGGATCCGCAAGACTTTTTTATGAATGTCTTTTACTAGATGTTTTGACCGGTGTGTTGTTCGGCAACAGGGATGGTTGTGTTCATTCTTTTTCTGTGTTGTATAAATGTCTGTGTCTTGTACTTTGGTGAGAGTATTTTGTTTTTGGAGATTTAGTTTCCTGAATATAAGAGGGTGTGAGGTCAACACAGGGGCATATGATGTCACTGAGATGACTCATTTGCCTCAGACGAGGGGTGGGACCAGAACGGTGACACAAAGAATGTGATTGGCCGCCCTAAGTGCCCCCTCTACCAGCGTCAGAAGGTAATAAATGGCCACAGGTTTTTCAGTCCATGGGTGTCTTTCTCCTAAATAGGAGTTGGGGACATTTTATATGTCTGTATCCATTGTCCATTGTCTCAGTTTCTCCATTGCTGTTTGCTATTTAGTAGTATTGACAGTTGTTTATTTGGCATTCATTTATCATACTGAATGAACAATGTAACTATCAACAATGCAGAGTTTATTATTGCTGTTGCTGCATTACTGTGCCCTCAGTCTGGCACAAGTTTCTAAACCCGCCCTTACCTCAGACTGATCTCCTCATGCTTGCAGATTAGATCCCTCTACAAACACTTTGTTGCAAAAACAACCTACACACATTTTGCTTGTGTACTTTTGCTGTATGCGGGTTTGCAACTCAGGCTGCAGTACATTAAACCAATTCAGAGACTCATCTTGTACTTTACTGGAGCATGAAAGAACATAAAGACAAAGTCGCTGATGCTTAAAAACACAGAAAATGCCAACTAGCACCCTCCCAGTGCTGCTCCACAGCCTTGCCAGACGGTTATTTCTTGTGAACGTTTGGGAGCTCATTTGACTGCCCTTAATACGGTACACGACAACAGAGACTCTGAGCTTTCTGTCTGGATGCAACTACTGGCCTGTCCTTCCTGCTGTACATGGCTGTACTAAATCCAATGTACATGCATCAACAGTAAACATCTGTGCGATTCTAACATCATCCTTATCTGGAGCATCACCTAATACAGTCTTGTGCTTCCCAAGCTGAAATGAGATGGCTTCCAGCCAGGAACTTTCTGACCGTGTTTTTGATGGAAAAGATTACTCTACTTAAGGGCAGTCTGTCTTTCTGGCTAATGGTATATGTGTCAACAGCATTGCTCGATTTTTGGAACCAATGCTGACATGGATGTTGGCAATGTCATTTGTAAATAGCATTTGAGGCCTGCAGCAGCATCAGTCCAGCTTAGCTTCCTTCAGTAGAGTCTAGTGTTGCAGTGGATGACTTATCGGTTAAAAATCCAGTTTGTAGACATCTCTGTTCCAATCATACTCAATGGCTGAGTCAAAGGCTCAATCCCAAAACACCCCTTGCCCCTACCACTAAGCCCTTACCCCTCTGTTTTGTGTGGTCATGTCTAGGGGAAGGCTGTCCCAAGTCTTATTGGGATAGAGGGATGGGGTGACGTGTTAGGGCCCTCCAAACTAAGATTTTTCCAGAGGCATGAATTGTCCTTTCCTTTATAACAAGCATAACAAAAACATTGCTATTGCAGATTTGTGCATGACAGTTCAGCATTTTGACACCTTTCCATGTCGTTATGGGTGTGTACGGGTCAAAGTCTACATTCAAAGTCAAAGTTAACTCTGATTAACTGCTGCCAAGTGGTACTTTGCCATTATTTGCAATACAAAACTTTCTGTACATGTATATCTCTTAATTGCAACACACTTTAGAGCCCAATGCATTTCCCTCCTGCCCTGATTTCTGGTGTTTTCCCTCTGTGAGCTGACTGAAGCTGGCTGTCAGCTTCCTAATTATGCAATCTGTGGCTGGGCATAATGGGAGAGAGCAGGGTTTTGTTGGGAGAGAGTTCCGACACTCTGCCACAGCAGCGATATAACAGCTGACATTTTGGTTAGACCAGCAAAAAACAGCAGCTGAGCTCATTCAGAACGACAGTCGGGTATTTTGATTAAGCTTCTTTCGGGGAGGCTAAATCCAAAATCTTGACTAACAGCTAGACTCCTTACAAATCATGTAGTAGTGGAGAAACTTGTGTGATGGCTTTATGTGTTATTATGCAGATATGTGAACTAAAAGGCAGCAAAAACAATCCAGCAGGATTCTCAGGTATCATAAATTGAAATTCAGCTGTCAAGGAAATGCTGTTTTTGTCAAGTAGCCCAGCTGTGAAAGCGCATCATCATGACTCCAAGGATTTTTCCTTCCTCTCTTATCTCTGACAGGTACAACTACTCCAAACCCGGGTGAGGGTATGTGCGTGCATGTAGCTTAGTCACTCCATTATTAATGCAGTGGTGTTTTTGTTTGCTTGTTTCGGTGCCACCCGATCCTCCCCGGGGGATGCATTTTTAATGATCCAGGAAAGGCGAGATGTGCCCTGCGGTTTTCGGGGCTGGTCAGTTGCCACACAGTGGACTTTGTCATGAACCATCATCCAAACCCCACCTTCCCAATCTGGTCCACTGCTAATGATATCATCAGTGTGCTGCCATTTTTTTATTGCAATGAAAAACTGCACAGAACAGAGCGTCTGAGTAACACAGTGTTCTCAGTGCTTGCTAAGCCGGCGCTGAGGACGGTTCAGTCTGCTGCACTGTCACCATGTCCTTATTTGTACTGAGCCAGGAACACGGTTAAGGTGAACTGTCTGAATTTAAACTTATTGAAATGCTGAAACTGATTTCTGTCCTGAGATCTGTGCCAAAGCAGAATCATTCCAGATCACACGGAGTGGTTATTATGCTGTGGAGAAATCTGAATACCGACTGTGGTCCCAAACTCTGCCAAGTCATTGATGCAGCATAATGAGGTGCATAGCATAGCAAGTGGGCATCAGAGCGTCAATACTGTAACAAGCAACATGTTGTCGTTGTGTTTCTTGTGATCCCAGCCTCCCACTCACTGTATATGACCAAGACATAGAATAAAGCAGGACATTGTCTGCAGCCATTCAGTTGCACTTGTTTACTACGCTCTGCCCCCTGTTTAAAGCCGGCCCCTCACTCCCTCGCTCTCTGTGGCTCTCATGCTGTAGTTGGCCAGTGGCTTGGTTTGTTGGTGGGAGTCATGGCACCCAGTGGTATTGGGCCATAAACAGCAGACTGGAAAAAACAAACCGGCTACAGAGACAGCAGCTGAAACAAGCTGTAAAACTGAATCTTGATTACATTACACAGAGTACATGTTAGCAGTGTATTTCTCTTGTCTGAGCAGTATGTGTGTCTGCTCTGTATGCAGAAGCTGCTTCGGTTAAAAAAAGAAATGCTGACTTGATTTTCCCAAAAGTCTGTGTCACTTCCTCAGACGAGGGGTGAGGCATGTCAGGATGACAGAGGGGTCGGCTTTGAATGGACTGTAAAATCTGTACATTCTCACTTATCTCTATGAAGAACTGGATGTCTCTGTTTGTTTCTCTCTCTTCATACTCACTCCTTCCCCTCTCCACCTCTTCATATCTGTCAGTCTCGGTCTGCTCTCGCAAGACATGAATTAATTTCCATCATCAGCAACTGTCTCGTCCCCTCAGCATCCAGACACTTTCCTCAGCACCTGTCAGCCCTCCGGCACGGTGTTGTGTGAGTGGGCGGGGTGGCCACAGGTACAAGTAATGGAATGCAAATGTGCTGAGCTGTCGCAGCAGAGCAGACTGTGTGAGTGTGTATGTGTGTGTGTGTGTGTGCCAGGCTGGAGTTAATCCACTGCAGGGTTTGCTGGGCTCGTGCCACAGCAGTAGGAACATTTCTCCTGGGCTTTCCAGCCTCTTATTGCCCTGGGCAGCGTCCACTGTCTGGAAGGCGCAGGACGGGCGACGGCACTGGCAGCGACACACCAAAGGCCCTAGTTTAATACCATCAGAGGCAGTTGGCCGGGCATGGGCGCCATGCCGTGACATCTTAGGCAGGGACTCAAACAACCCTGGAGCGCATTACCCCAAGCCTTACCCGGTCCTCAGCTTCTCTCTTTTTTTATTCATTTTCTTTTCTTTATTTCTCTCTTATTGCCTGTTTCACTCTTCAATAGCCTCACTGTCTGCCACTGCCCTAACCCATGAATCATATGAGTCACTCTGTTTCTCTCTCTGTGGATATGCCTCCTCTGTAAACTCGATTCTTCCTTTTCATTTACTCCTCCTCCATTTTCTCATCATCTTAAAGCTTCCTGCATCTCGTCTTGTGTCCCCTCATTTGTCCCTTTTTTGTACCAGTCCACCATCTCCATCTTTTTACCTTTTCCTTGTCAAGCCTCACCCGCATGTTCTGTCGCTCCCTCTTCCTCTCTCCTCCCCTGTGGCTTAGTGGGCCCTTGGTTAATCCGCGCTCCTCTATCCCTGAGGATGTCCAGACAGACTGACAGACATTATTTGGCTGAGCGGTTGTCATCTAGCACCACAGGCAGTGAGATGAATCTTGATTCAGGACACCAGCTTGGCATGTACATGTATGCACGCACGCTTGTGCAGACATGTAAGTGCAATGAAACTTCAACCGGCTGCACACACATGCACACAAACCCTGCATGCATACTGTTATCACTCACATACTTGATGTGCATTTCTCGCATACACACTCAAGCCCCTATATACAAATATAGTGAGAGTGTGAGGCACTTGCTCTGAGTGAGAGGGCTCTGCTTTATTGAAGTCAGAAGCTGAGGGTGTCCGCAGGCATCTGCAGAGTCACAGCAGCTGCAGCAGCATCCATAAATGACAGTAAAAGTGTATTTCAGAGGAGTCAAACCAAACTCCCTCCATCCTCCTGTAAGCCCTGGAGGTCAAATAGCAACACTGCCAATCTGTGGATGCCCAAGCAGAACTGCTGTCTGCACCAGTGTCTCCTTTGTGAGGGGTTTAATTACTGACAAAATAGAAAAATGTGCGTGTCTTTGGTGTCAGGGGGATCGATCAGTGTGTTGTGTGGATGAAAGCTGAGGATAAGCAGAGAAGAGGAGAGTTGTTGGTTGATACAGTGAGGAGTGACAAACAGAGAAAGGAGAGGTCGCCATTATCAGACTCTACAGTGTGTGTTAGATCTCAGAGAAGGAAGTGCCTGCATGTGTACTGTATAAGACGATTGTATTTACCAGCGCTCATGTTAAGAGGATGTACAGAAGTTTTAGATTAAGCATTGAAATTAGATAGCATGACGTACTCAGCAAGCACCATTACCCCAGAGTCCATAAAACTATTTTTAACTCCATTTATGATTTTAAATCTATGCGGCCAGCCATCTGAAAATAAGGCACTTTCATGTGAATCCTAAAATCTTGACTTTTTGTTGACACAAGCTTTTTTCCATCCAAAGAAGTGCATTAAGCTTGAAAGAAAGTGCAGGCACTGTAGAGGAATATATTTACATGTAAATGGTTGTGTGTTGTGTTTAATCCCTCAAAAGCCTATTCCGATTCTATTCCAGGGGGGCACCACACGGAGAGACGGCCCATTATACTTCCATATTCAGTGGTTGTCCTTGTGCGCTGCCTCTTCAATAAAAACTGGATTTCAGTTCAGCATAATGACCTGCCTCAGCACACAGCAAGTGGACTTGAAAGTGGAAATTTGTAGGTGTTTGTCAGCTTGACGTGATGAGGATATAGATTTCACACAGTTATTAATGCAGATAAGGGTGAAGTGCTCTGACATTGCTGCTCCAAGGGATCCTTTTATTAGATTATGTGGGTCAACATATTGATATGGATCATATTAAGGTTGTGGGAGCTGTCATGATTTATTTTGTCTCTTGAGTCTGCGCCTATATGTAGTGTTGGGTTTTGTCAACTCTGTCAGGCTTTGCATCATGTTTGTTTGTCTCAAGCTGTACTCAGAGAGACAGATCACCCGAATGTCAGAAGGACATATTTTCCCTTTTACCTGTGGTGCTATTTATCGATCAAGATTGTTTTGTTGACATTTACCAAGACTTGGAGATACTGGACATAGAGGTGTCTGTTTTCTCTTAATTGAATTAGATGGCCCTCAGCTTGTGGTTCTCAAAGCTCCAAAAAGTACATTTGAAAAACTCAACAGCAATGTCTCTTATCCACAGATCTTGTTGTGAGCAGATTCATGTAGGAACTATTTTCTTTCTACTGAACTACACCCACCAACCGAATCAGCACCAGGGGGAAGAGTGCATCTACTCATGGACCAGAGGCTCATGCCAGTGACCACTAGAGATGTAAACATTCAGGGCTTCCTCTTCGGCTGAGCTGTAAGGTTACCTAGCTCAGTGGTTCTAGGTACAGCTGCAGTAGATGCACTCTTCCTTTTTTGTGGTGATACAGGTCAATTATGACTCTTTCTATTAGGGGTGTAAATCACCAGCTTCATCACGATACGATATTATATCGATTTGTTTGGATGACGATACGATGTTTGCCGATATCACAAAATCTGTCATGATACAATTTTGATTCGATTCGATTCAGGAGCCTGCGATCGATATGACACGATATCATATGCCCATCTAACACAATCATTTACATCAACTCACAAAAACAACTAGAATATGATTTGACCATTTTATTTCTGAGCTCTGTTTGTTGAGCGGAGGCGCGCTTGCCCAGATATGGTGACACAGATGTGCTATGTGAATTTCAAAATAAATGCGTATCTTTAAGATGACGATATGGATCGATGTTTTCATTTTGCATCGATATAATCGGATCGTTAATCAATGAATCGATGTATCGATGTGGATTGATGTATCGTTACACTCCTACTTTCTATGATTCATTTTTGATCCATGGAGGTTTTATATTTGTAAAACTTTCCTTGAGTTAAAAAATGTGTTTCAAAAATCCATGACATCACCACAATGTAAGGTCTCTGAGCTGCGTGGGAACTGTTGGGCAGGGCCAGCGTGAGAAAGAAAAGAACCCCAAAAGTAGACCTGGAAGGTAGAACCTGGTTTTGCCGTGCGTTTCGTATCCTTGCCATTTTTCAGCTCCTCATAGTGAAACACACAACAGGCAGCAGCATCCTACCATACTGCCAAGGTTATACACACATTACTGTACCATCTCACATTCTCTCTTTCTGCCTCTGCTTTTTCTTTTCTTTGTCCTTATCTCTCCTCTGTTACTTCAGGTCAAAATTTTTTTTTTTTTTTTGATGGAACAAAATCCAATTATTGTCAAAGAACAAGAAGATTATACATCCTATCTGTGAGAAGAAATGTAAAAACTTAGCTCATAATAAAAACGTAAAAAAGATTGAATCAGTTACCAGTCTGCTCTGGCTGACCTTCACATTTCAGCAAGCCCCTCTACCTTCTTTCCTCCTTTGTAAGCCAGGGTAATTTTGAGCTGTGTTCTTTCCTTTGGTGCCTTAATATGTACTGAATTGACTGAACATGGCCTCCATTCTCTGGAGATATATACCGGTAGTTTCCGTTTAGAGCCAGATAACTGTCAGGTTTCTTTATCTTGTTGGTAAATGCTTTCCATTTGATGGTGCAGTCTGTCTCTCTGTTTCTCTTTCACTCCCCCTCTGCCTACCTATTCTTATTTCCCTGGTGCATGCACTTTTATTTATCTTGTCACGCCCTCTCTCACTCACCAATACTCTCTTGTCCATCCTTTGTCTTCTCAGTTCGTCTGTCTCTCAGTTTTTGTTTTGTTTTTTTTGGCCTTTTCTTATCTGTCTCCATCACTGCGCCTTCTCTGTCTCTTTCTTTGCTCGCCTTCTCTCATGGATCCACCCTCATCTGTCCTCATCTCTCTCCGTGACCTCTCCCTCTCTTCCCCTGGCTCCCTCTTTCTGCCTGGCCACATGCTAATGTGTTTGTAGATAGCACACAGTGACTGAGAGAGGCCATTAGAGAATGTACTTACTGCCAGTGGTGGCATCCCGTTCAGGACGTCCGGACAGTGCAAGTGCTGGTGTTAGCATTCGTCAGCAGTGTGTGTTTGTGCATTGGTATTTATTATGTAGCTGCGTGTGTGTGGAGTAAGGTGTGTATCTTTACAGGTTGCTTTTTGTGTGCCTATATGTATTTTTTTATATTTCTTTAAGGCTGTGCACAACAGTATGTCTATGTATGGATGTGTGTGTCCATGCAAGCGTTAATAATGCAGGGCTGTTGATCACACTGAATGATTGATGACAGGGAGGTCACGGATAGCGCTCACGCAGGCTCACACAGAGGAAAGACTAAAAGCCAACCCTGGCAGCATCACGCTACATCAATGTGCCCAAGCTGTGTGTACAGCCAGCGCAATGTCTCTTCAACAGAGTGGCATGTATTTGCTCACTGTAGTTTGTTGCGTCTTTAGCTTGTCGTTAAGATATTAGTCAAACCAGTGGCACATCACCTACAGCATCACCTACAGCATTAAAAACGTGTATCTAAAAGCACAAATGTCTCGACGGCATTTTTTGCCCTCGTTTTCGTTATTAACTTTTCCAATCATGTTAAATGCTGACGACAGAAGCCAGCATTGGCAAACATAAATCTGGCTTTAGGCTTTAATCAATACATCTGATGTGATGTGACACCTTATTGATCCCTACTAGGGAGAGATTTCCTATTTCACCTAACTTAAAGAGGTCAGAGCCCTGAGATAGGCAGTGACTGACTCACTCAGTGACACAACAGCAAGGTGGATGTGGCAAAGCTCCTTGGGCATGCAGCATTGTGAATGACTCTGATAATTGATGTCATCGAGCTAAATATGTGATATCCCTAGCCTGATATTGTTGCTTATAGGGGACAGCACCATGTGGCACTTATTTCTTAAATTTTAATAATAGCAGCTGCAGTCAGTGTGGGTGTGCAGGTGTGTGTCTGACTGAGAAACAGACACCAGAGACGACACCTATATCATCATTCAAGCGTGCCTGTGCACATAAACACTTTGCATACCCTTGCACCCCTTTATTCGGCACCAGAACGCTGCACTACAGATGTGACAATAGTATGCACGTTGGAGCTCTCTCACCTCCTCCCCCTCTTCCTCAGTGCAGAGAGCAGTGAGAGCGCTTGGCCCAGGATGAGATGTGAAGTGACGGCTGACTCTTGCTGTGGAGGAGAGGCTCCTACGATGACCGCACAGCTTAGTGGAGGATGGCCTTCCTATCCCCCATCACCACACTGTTTCTTTACATTTCAGTTTCCTGTTGATCAATGGGCTGATTTGTGGTCGTAGCTGTGGCTTTGTCATCTGGCCTTTATTTACCACAGTGTTGTCAGCTCTGCCGTGTAGATAAAGCATTGGTTGAGATAATAAAAGCTCGTATTTACTCTCATCCATTCATGAACTTCAAAAGTAAGCAGCATTACTCACTGTTGTCATCAAAGAATAGAAGTGTCTTGCCATATTTGTAGGTACAATATGTCTTTCATAAACTTTATTAAACCTCCAGAATCATGCTGCTGAGATGGTGGAACTATTTCCATCTCTACAGTGTGAACCAACTGCTATATTTGATTTCCTGTGCCCACATCCCTTTAACTCTTGTGCTCCCTCTCCAGGTGTTCAACACCTACTCCAACGAGGACTATGACCGTCGCAACGAAGAGGTGGATCCTGTGGCCTCCTCCGCAGAGTACGAGCTGGAGAAGAGGGTGGAGAAACTGGAGCTCTTCCCCGTGGAGCTGGAGAAAGGTGGGAAAGAAAATCTGAGAACATTGAAATGAGGAGGTGGATCCTGTCATTTATACCCAGTAGACAGAATCACCCACGTATGGGATGTCACTTTTTTTTTTTTTAGGTGTGATATTTCTATTTCCGTCTTTCTATCCAAGTTGTTTTTTTCATCACTTTATCTGTGTCTCCATCATTTCGACTTCAGGGCTAACCAAAACAAAGAAGGCTTCTTCTTTTTAAACCCCTTAAAAACACAGTTACAGCTTTTCAGCATCGTGTTTTGATGTAAAAGTTACACTAGAAATCTCCTTAGATCCTTTCAAAGACACTGTAGTGCACAGTTTGTCCTAATTCTCCATTATGAGCTAAAAAAAGGGGGACTTGTCTATTTCTGTTGAGGTTTTCCTGTGTTGAAATCCAACGTTGCCACGGACCTGAAATAGAATGATTTTACATCACAGGGTTTCACCATCCACTCCCTGTTACGTAACCCCAACAACTCTTGAATTATTCATGCAGGATGGAGACGGACGGATGCTACACTGGAAGGGAATTTCCCATCCAGCGCATTTCCCTTTAACGTGAAGGCCACCATGCCTATAGTAAAAGTCTCCTCCTCTTTTCCATTAATAAATCATCAGTTTTTCCTCCTTGCGTGTATTCACCCAACCATTTTTCCATGTATCCCTCAGTCCACCTGGTGTCAGTTTATTTGGAGCCATTTTGGATTTGAGCCAAGCACAATGGAAACAGGGATTTGCCAATCCAATACTATATTCCACTGTTATTCTAAATGCGACAATAATTTGACTTTGATATGGGTCATATAACCTGTATAGTCTGTTTGGATATTCCAAATTAGGCCTTTTCCAAATGTCCTTATGTATTTTTGGGGTTTAATGAACATTCCTTGGACATGTATACAGTGTATTTGGAATATGTGTCTCAATTGCACATTGCTCTGTGCGTTGTCACTGATGAATGCACACAAACCAACTAGCCAGTAGTTTGTAAAGACTGTGGGATAGAGATGCACGCTCAGAAGAAAAGCCCATATTTCTTGTCAGAAGGAGAAACACACCACACCTACTTTTAAACATTATGAAAGACCTGGGATATCAACAGGTTTTTAGATATGCACAAATATCGCAATGCCAACCTTTTCAAGAAGGTGGAATGAAAGAGGGAGGCTTTGTTCTTAGAGAAAAACTTTAGAAAAAGTTCTATGCTGATGCAAAGAAGCAAAATAGCACAAGCAGCTCCCGCCGTTCCACTTTTCTACATTTTGACATCATAAACGACATGTTAGGGCATGTAAATGAAGTATGCACAGCTGCATGTCAATAGGAATTTTAGTGGAATATTAATTTCATCAGCCATGTTAACAACTCCATAGGAATATTTTTGGAACTGGAATATTTTGTGCATGTAAACAAGGGCTGCAGATAACCAACGATACCATGTTATCACGATAATTAAGTCACTATACAATGTTATTGTGATTTTAAATGTTTTGCGATATGCTGAGTATTTCTACAATGTATACTGTGATACACTCTGATTTATTAGGATTTTTTAACTGCAGATTATGTCCTCAAAGGAAAACTCTGTCAACATATGTTTTGACAGTCTGTTCATCTCATTTCAATCATATTTATTGCAGCAAAATGTATTTCGTGGACTGAAAAAGCAATCGATTTTATTATTGTAGAAGGCTACCAAAAGTTTAATTCACATTTACAGTAGCTACAAATAATTCATATAATAATCGATACAGTAATACCATGCATAACATCATGATACTATACTGTATCTATTTTTTTCCCCCACCTCTAATGTGAACATACTGATAATGGGGCCAATCTATTCAATTCACTTCTATGTTTAGCTCTGTTTAGCTCAAATGCATGTACTGCGTCACCCTTTATTTTCATTTTTTGCAGTTGTGTTGTTTTATACTGGAATTGTAATTCCTGTTTATGTTTTGAGCCAATTTGTAGCTGCATTTTAATTCTTGTTCATCTTAAAGATTTTTTGATAAATTGCAGATGCACAATTTATTTAATATTAAATTTCAATTCTTTACATGTGTATCTATGTATTTATTTGTTACACGTTGTTTTACAAAGTTAGGAATGCAAAGTTTAAGTGAAGCGTGATGTTGCCTCACAGATAAAACAATGATCTCGGTCACTTCCACACAGTGAGGCTTACAGTTTATTAATCAATCACAGATATCATTGGATCACTACTCAGTATCGGCTGATACTTGAAGCCCAGGTAGCTGTGTGATGGGTGCATCAATGGGAAATTAGGAAAGGCCCTTAAAGACACAAACATGCACACTTTAACTGCGTGTTGTGTATATTTCCAGATGAAGACGGCCTGGGGATCAGTATCATCGGGATGGGTGTCGGCGCTGACGCAGGCCTGGAGAAACTGGGCATCTTCGTCAAGACTGTCATCGAGGGCGGGGCTGCTGAGAGAGACAGCAGGTGAGATCTGCTCTCCTATTGGACATCACAGATATTACTGGGCGATAAGTGAGTCTGAAAAACACATCAAAGCAGATTAGAAGGTGTGAAAGCTCAGCGTGTACAGGAACCAAAAAATGCACTTATCACATATTGTCCAAAAATATACACAACAATTAATCAGCTATTTTGTTTCCGTTTCCCAACAGCTTCTCACCCACACACACTCACACACACACAGACACACACAGTCACACAGTCACACTCTGTCCCTGTCAGATTTAGCAGCAGGGGTTCGGATTAGATCCACTGGGAGAGGCGCAGTCTGGGGCATGAAGTCTCCCACAGAACTGTATGTGTATAGGTGTGTGTGTGTGTGTGTGACAGAGGCATTAGAGTGTATTATATTTCTTGTTTCTGTGTAAGTTTGCAGAAGTTATTCTATTGTGTAGGCCTCCATATTCAATATGTCTCTATCTATGTCCGTCGATGATGTGTGTGTGTTGCTGTTGTTGCAAGGAAGAAACTGTGTGTGTATTTGTGCATTAAGAGCGTGAACAGTGCAGAGTAAGCACTCAGCCGGCGACAGAGGAAGAGATGACAGCTTCCCAGCAGGCTAGCTGTGGTTTTCTGCCTCTAAACCGGCAGCTTCTACCTATTAGTGTGCATGTGTGGCTCAGGTTCCCCATAAACAGATTAAAAGACAGATAGGCACTTCCATTCCATGCAGTATGAGAGCTGTAAGCACCGTAAGCTCCCGATACACACTGGGAACCCAAGTGCACTGGGGTTGTTTGCGGTAGGTGTGTTTCCTTCGGGGATTAATTCTTTCTTTTATACCACAGCCAGGGCTGCCACATTCAGGAACACATGAGAGCGAGATTAGTTAAAATGTAGCAGGCAGAGAGATGGGAGAGAGGAGTACAAGTGAGGAAAAGAAACGGCTTGTTCAAAAGTGAGAAAAGATGACAGTTTCACCGACTCCAAAAAGTCTCATTCCCGTCAGTGACTGGGAGAAGTATGAAAAGTTGAAAAGATCAGAGGAAGGCTGTGCTAAAGCTCAAGTTCAATTCAGTTCTGAGCCTGTGGATTTGATCCTTTTTCTCATTCATTTAAACTGAACAAAGCTTTGAGTATCACTGCTCCTCAGCTCTCCACAATCTGTCCAAGGTGTTTGCCTTTTTGTTAATAATTCTCACACACTTAAAAGAGTGTAAGAAACTATGCTTGCTTAAATTTCTTCAGCCACGCTAGCTGCACGGCGATGTCGGTCTGTCCCCAGGTCTTTTACTTTTATGCAGACTACCACAATTCTCGCACAATGACATTCATACAGGGGTGTCCTGCTGGCCCAGTGGTTAAGACGATATGATATAAATGCAGAAAATATCTTGAATAGTTTCCCCTCTTAGCTGTAGTGCTGTTTGTCAGTCTAGATTGTTTTGGTGTGAGTTGCCGAGTGTTGGAGATGTCGGCCGTAGAGATGTCTGCCTTCTCTTGGATGTAATGGAACAATCACCTGCGTATCACCACTCAGAAGGAGGCGTGCATCTACTCATGGGTGAGAGGCTCGTGCCCGTGACAGCGTAAGGTGTAAACATTAATGGCGTCCTCCTTGGCTGAGCTGTAACATTAGCTAGCTCAGTGGTGCTAGGTGAGCTAGCAGTAGATGCACTCTTCCTTCTGCAGTGTGATACGGTTGGGTGAGAGAAAATGAAACTACATGAAACTGCTCACAACAAGATCTGTGCTTACTGTGCAACGGTCCATTTACAGCTGTGCCACTTTCAGCTTAGATCCCATTTGCTGCTGACCTTTCCAAAAACAGAGCAGGCGATGGAGGAGAAATACTTCCTCTTTACGTCTGTTTAAAAATATCTTGATAGTGTAGGTCAGTTTAATGTAGTGTGTGAACATTACATAACAGAATCATCCTTTACTGTGAGTCTGCAGCTCTGCCTGTGTCCCCATGATGGATTTCACAATAAACCCTGATCACAATATGAGAGCAATAAACCAAAGACTCGAGATATTAGTAATAAATACTGGATAACTTGTGCACATTCATTCGCCCCTTAAGTGCTATCTCACTCTCACACACACTCAGGGGAGGAGTCACTGGCCACAATGTAATTTCCTTCCATCATTACCCATTGCAGCTATAGGGCTCTGTCTCTGTCTCGCTGAGTTGGACTTAATGGTCTGACACACACATGCACGCACACACAAACACACACACTCAGGGGCAGACAGATAGATGAGCTTGGCTGTGGCTCACTGTATTGTCTGGCACAGATGACCCTAGGTGTGTGTGCACTGGGGTGAGATGGAGGTTATGAGATGAAGGTGTGTGTGTGTGTGTGTGTTTTGGTTTATTCGTATGAATCTTCCTCTGCTGTCAGTTAGTTTCATTTCCTCCTGCCGCCTTTGCTCAGCAGCTGTATGTCAAACAGCCTTGACCACCTAAAGCCAAATTGAGACATTAGATGGCGTGAAGGTCAGATAAGTGTCTGAGCCGCTGACTGGCACACAACCAGCCCGCTCTCTGTCTACCTGTCAGGCTCTATGCATCCATACGACAGCTCTGGTTGATGTGTTTGGTGTCACGGTCATATTAAATGCTGGATGTTGTGACAGACTGCGAAAGGAGCCGAGAGGACAGTGGTTACTGCAGTTGTTGATGCAGCTATCAGAAGACATTGCTTGATTTAGATCTTGACTTTGTGGGAAAGTAAAAAAAAAAAAAAATCAACTGCAATTTGCAGAAGCTTTGCAGGAAGGAGATGGTGCAGGGTTAACCCATTCTAGGGACTGAAAGAAAGGATATCTTAGTTTCTGCTGCACTGACTGTGACCACTCCTAATTAATCTCTCCTATGTGTCCCTCAAGTTCACTTCAGTACTCTTATACAATGGCCGAAAATAGACTTGCATGCAATTGTTTTTTACGCCTTGAGATAACAATGCTTGTCTTCTTGTGACGATCTCAAGAAAGCAAAAGGCTGATAACGAGGAGTAAACAAAAACTAATTCAAGCCTTCAGGTTCACTGTCATGACCGTCCAGGGGGGATTCTCCTTAAAGCTACTCTTACCTTTCTTGCATTTCACACAGCACTCCTCCTGCAACTCCACCTCCCTCCAAAGGCCTACTCCCCCCTCCTCCATTACGTCCTATTACGTCTACGATAGACGTAGGCGTTGGCAAGGTAACGTTAGATACACCTAACCTAAACAAAGAAAAGCGTAAAATTTCCAGAAAGGTAAGCGTTGCTTTAAATGAAGAGAGCTGATCTGACAGAAGGACACAAGGCTGCACAGTTAATCGAAATATAATCAAAATTGCAATATGGCCAGGTGCACTATCCAAATCACAGGAGCTGCAATTTTTTGATGAAGGTAAAATGTGTTACAACATACCATTGTAAATGAAGCATTGTGGTGCAGCAGTGATGCCCTGACCTACAAATATTACTCCAGACGTAAGAGAACATATAAAAATGACCATTCCCTTTAAAATCCTGACTCAAAACGCAATATCTGTCAAAATAATAGATATAGACCTTGACTGAAGTTAATCGTTAATGAGAGAAAATGATTTTTTGTTTTGTCATAATAATTGAATGAAATGAAGAAAAACTGAATTTGGAGTCAGGTTGGTGGCAACATGGTGCTCAGATACCAGCATTCATAAACATTCGCACCAAATACTGTAAAGTCACCTTGTCTGAATGCACCGTGATTATATTTAGAAATGGTGCGTGAGGCAGGATTTGTGTGTCTAGAGGTTCAGGGTAAATGGAAGCCGTAATGGTGCGTGCTAAGTGATCTCTGCAGAACTGGATGCAACTCATGAAACAGTAACTCATTATCCTCTCACTTATCCTGAGTGTGATCACTCTCCAGTCTCCAGAGTAGTTGTGCTGGTTTGATTGGACCATTATATATCATATAAATGTGATAATTGGACAAGAGTATTTGCATGCTGTTATTACTTGGAACAAATAGGAGAAGAATCTCTACAGTGGAGACCTAACTGGTTTGTTGTAGAAGAATATAATGTATGTGTTGATATATTGGAACAATATGGTATTTTGTTGAAAAACAACGAGAGACATTTTTTGTTTTATTCATGTCAAAGAAATTATTCAAAGCACAGATTCAGAATTCTTCTTAGTCTGGTTTTTATGCAGATTTCCAAGTGGTTTACATTGAATATTTAACAAGGACGTCTCTTTTAAGTGATTTGTTCACTATTCCCCCGCCACGAAAAGTGGATCATCGGGAGTTTCATTTTGGATCAAGAACTTAGCTGACCTCTCATCGTATCCAGAGCAGAGCAGAAATTCCGGCTGTGTTTTGGCTCAGGGCGAAAGGCTAGCTGGCCTCTGTGTCCTCGTTAGCCCTCTTAGTTTGTTTTGAGCTTCATCTCTTCTGTCTCTTGGGTAGACAATAGTCTGGAGCTATTGCAGTGGAAATTTGTGACCGCAAGAAAGTCTGGCACGATTGCAATTTTGAAAATAATGTGAAAATACATGATAGGCCAGTTTGTTTGTCCCCTTTTTTCCTTTTGTCGTAGTTTTGCTGCACTAGTCATAATGTAATTTTCCTGGGTCTTTGTAGATGAGTCAGGGACATTGTGTGTGGGCTAAATCAGGATCAGCCGTGTTTCAGCTGACATGCACACACAGATCGTGAACACAGAGTGACACATGACATAGAATTGTTGCACAAAGTGTTGAATGATGCTGTCATCTGTGTGTGTGTCAGGATCAAGGTGAATGACCAGATCGTGGAGGTGGATGGGACCAGTCTGGTGGGCGTCACCCAGAGCTTTGCTGCCTCCGTCCTCAGGAACACATCAGGGGTGGTCAGGTATGGCCCGAACACACACACACACACACACACACACACACACTTAAACCAAAGCTAATCACAGCAAATAATTAGTCCCATTATTGGTCTTATGATCCTGTGTTTTCTTAAAGGGATAGTTCACCCTAAAATCAAAAATACATATTAATCCTCTTACTTTAAGTGCTATTTGTCGGTGAAGATTCTCAGTCATCCAGGTCATGATAATCGTAAGTGCTAATATCGTAGGCAACTGGACTGTGTGGATGTGTGTATGTGGAGGAGTTCAGCGCCGGCACAAAAGAACCAATACCGTTAGCGCTTATCAGTACTACGGTATTTAATAATTTAGCTCTGGGGCTAATTTAGTACCGGGTTTTGGTACCCATCCTTAATCAAAACACAAACAAAGTGAAGCTTGTAGAAATGAAATAAAGTTTTCAGCGGCTGCCTGTGCCAGGAAGTTGCGGAATGCGCAAATGTGTGTTCCACCAATCAGCGTTCTTCAGCACACAGCCTCACCCCTCAAGAATTCTGGGTAATCTAAAAAAGTCCTACCCCCTACTAGTTACTTTTTTCAGAGAAAGTTTGGGGTTGAGGGAAGGTTTTTTACCCGGGTAATTTTGGTGGAAACGCGCCAAGGCTTTTCAAAATCACGGGTAAATGATAAAAGTTCCTGTGGTGGAAAAGGGGCTATTAATGGCGTCATCCTCAGCTGAGCTGTAACGTTAGCTAGCTCCGAGCTGCTAGGTGAGCTCGCAGTAGTTCCATTATATTTGAGAGAAGGCAGACATCTATACGGCGGACCAAAACAATCTAGACTGATAAAAAGCACTACAGGTAAGAGGAAAAATATTAACTGTCCCTTTAAAGTACTTAAACAATACTGCTACTTAGTTAAGAAACTTTAAACATGGACTCCACAGGAAGAGGACAGAGTGATGTCAGTGACTCCATTACTATTAAAATAGTAAAATTTAATTCAAGAAATCAATCAGAACAGGGTCCATTACATTGAACACAAGTTAAATGATGGTTTTGCAACATCAGTTTAATCTTGAAGATAAGATTTAGTGCTTGTTTATATTTATTTTTTAATTTTATTAGTTTTTTTTTTATTGCATACACACATAAGATTTGTACGTTTTCACTTGCTGATGAGGATCTTTGGATTACCATAAGATTATAGAAGTGTGTCAAGCAGCTATCAGCCCCAAGAAGCAGACGTACCCTCGTACAGCATCAGACATAATTACTAACAAACCGAAGCCTCTTAAAAATTCCTTTTAAATACAGCAATGGTGAGTGAGGACAGCCTTCACTTTTCACTACCCCTGCATGGTACGACTCTGGATGCTGCTCGTCCTGCTGTCATGGTGCAGAAGCTGCAAAAACAGCCGCTTAAGCAGCCATGCTCGGTGAGATTTTGTTTGGCAGGCCCCTCTGCGCCATTACCATATCTGAGATAGTTGAAGATGTGGGAACACAATATGTGACAAAAGTCTGGTACGTTTGACAGTCGAGCGGTTTCTGGCAGGGGTCCGCTTAGAGCAGTGGGGAGCAGACAGCACACACACACACACACACACACAGCATGGCAGGAAGGCTTTGATTTGGAAAGCCAGTGCTGTCCTTGGCAGTGTTGTTAGCCTGCCATCTTTCGCTTTCAATCGGTTCTTGTGGCGTGGTATGTTTTACTGTTGTCCTTTCTATTTCTGTTTTACCATCATCTGCTGTTGAGTATTTCTTGTCATCCTTTCTTACTCCTCTTTTTACTCTCTCATCTTTTATGCTGTTTTCACCTCTTTGCATTCTCAGGAGGTCTTGTTTACTAAATCAAGCTTCAGTATGTCTAAATGAATTGTACCACCTATCCATACATCCATCCATACACACACATCGCACATGGACAGCCGTTATATTTCTGGTAAATGATCCAAAAGCATCACTGCGGTTTCCAGCCCCTCTGGTCACTGTGTTCCCTCTGGGAGTTGTGGAAAGATAGATGTGTGTGTGGAGAGTACAGTTCCCGGGGAAAAGCTGGTAGCTGAACAAAGACATGTCAAACAGTATCAGAACAGACTGTCGACTGGAAAGATGCTGTTTGCTGAACTAATATTGACAATGGGGGTTTTCCACATACCAGGATGTGGCACTATAGATGAGGCAACCTTGAAAAGATCCATCTATCACCTGTCCATCTATCTAGCAAGTATGAATAGTTTAAAGTGAGCAGTGCAGAAAGCTTTATAGTGCCATATGCCTTTTAATCTAGACTTACAATGAATTACTCAAACATGTTAAGATTTCTGATCTTATACCGTATGGACAATACACCACTGTGACAATCTTACAGCGAATTGTGATGATAATTACACCCACTGCTATTTCTCATCATATCATCAGACCTATTTTCAATCTTCTCTCCCTCTCTGCTCTCTCACTATTTCAGTCTTCCTCCATCATGTCTCACCCACTCACTCCTCCTCCTCGGTAAATCCTTCTCTCGCTGTCTGATCACCAGAGGTTTTATGGCCAACTGTCCTAGATTTGCCATTTTAGCTATATTTAACCCTGACTTCCAGCAGCTTGTCCTCCAGGTTGAAGTCAGAAGTTCCCCCCAGTGTGAGAGTGTAAAACACAGTTTTAAAGGCCCTGTCATATAGATCACCTGTAGGGAAACACAAGAGAAATATGCACTTGTTAAGATGGTATGAAAAATAGACTGCATGGGTTTGTCACACATATGGAAGACACTGCTAAATTTGGATCTGAATTTAGTTTACATGGTTTAATGCATCTTTGTTGGCTATAGGTACTCAGACTAATTGTGTGAGTGATAATAACATAATAGGGAGCAACAATACGTCAATCTAAATCGATCGAGTGAAACATCGGTATCGTCACCTATAAGATATGTTTTTATTTTGAAATTTGCATGGCACATCTGTCACCATATCCGCCCACGCACATCTCTTTTCTGAACAGTCAAACAGCGCTAGCCGCCTAGCGCCCAGCAGACAGTGGCAAGCAGCCAAGAAAAAGAGAAAGAGGATATT
This sequence comes from Epinephelus moara, assembly GCF_006386435.1. Taxonomy (NCBI): domain Eukaryota; kingdom Metazoa; phylum Chordata; class Actinopteri; order Perciformes; family Serranidae; genus Epinephelus; species Epinephelus moara. The sequence goes on from NC_065527.1 coordinate 13,751,025, forward strand.
CACTGCTATCGTCTCATGTCGATCGCAGGACCCTGAATTGAACTGAATCAAAATTGTATCGTGGCAGTGATGCGTGCAAATGTCATATCTTACAAAGAATCAATGTTTTGTATCATGATAAAACTTTGATTTACACCCCCATAACATGGTAATCTAGAAATCCTAAAAGGCCAAGCACTGTTACATTTTGCGACACGAATATGCGTTTAATTTAATTATATGCAAATCCTTCTGTTGATTGTCCTTTCCAGTTTTAAACAGTAAGGTTTGCAATATTCTATCTGTCTTTTATTGTCAACAAATGCCAGAAAAATCCAACCAAAAATCACTGTAATTGATTCTTCTAAATAAGAATTTCCCAGAACCTGCTTGTTCCTTTGTGTCGCAGAGCTCCATCGTTGTCCAAAAGCTATGACAAGCACATAAATGAGATGTCATTTATTCAGAGTCATGCAAATACAGCATCCTACTCCTGTAGGACCAAATGCGTATTAGTACGCAGCTGAAAATAGTCCCCAGCAAATGCACTACTTACTCATTTATTTACTAAAAACAGTGCCCAGCTGTTTTAGGAATCTACTAAGTCTTCTTTACGTCTCTGCGGCGGCAACAGCCATGGCTGTAGATATTATGTTTTAGGGTTGTCCAACAGTAATTCTAGTTTGAAAAATGAAACTATATATTAACAGGATTTTTTTCTTTTTACATCTCAAATGCAACAAATGGGGCTGAGTGCCACAGACCGGAGTCATAAATGATGACAGAAGGACTTTACTTCTTATAATGGGATTTGTCAAAAAATATAAAAAGAAATACAGAATAAAACCATCATCATACTTTAATTTATTTTATATTTATTTTATTTATTTAGCCCATTGAGGTTGAAAATGTTCTCTTTTACAGGAGAGACCTGGCTGGGGTAGCAGCCAATCAAAACACATTTACATGCATCAACATATAAAACAAAAATCCACAATTAAACTAACAACTATTCAAACATAGTGGCCTCTCAAGAAAAACAAGCCAGGTCTCCATCACCACATTCTTTATAATGCCCTTAAATTCATTGATGGATATAAGTATTATTAATTTTAGATCTTTCTGAAGATTGTTTCTTGTCCACGGTGCAGAGTAGGAAAATGCAGTTTTCCCCAGATCTGTTAAAACCCGGGGAACATTAAAAAGCAACCACTTGGAGGAGCGTAGCTGGTAACTACAAGAGTTGACACACAGAAGGGAGCAGAGATAGGTCGAAAGTTTGCCCAATATTGCTTTATAGATATGAGTATACCAGTGCTGTTGTCGGCGAGTGGTCAATGACATCCAACCCACCAAATCATAAAGAATGCAGTGATTAGTAAGTGATTTTGCGCTTATAATAAAACTTAGAGATGCATGGTACAACCATGAGATGTTTAAATGTATTAATGGGCCATGGTAAACTTCCCTCTGTCTTTCCAGCGCCCAGATCTCCCTGCTTCTCTCACAGATCAGACCCGCTGAATGACACGGTTCGCATCATGTGACAACTTTAAACCAAGATTTTGTTGCTCTATTGCCTATTTTTTGCCTAACTTGTATTTGAAAACATATTTTAGTGCACTTTTTGATTGAATTACTAAATTTGTGAACAGGAAACAGGTGCCATAAAAGAAAGTATTGCTGATAAAATTTTAACCAAATTGCTTTTACTGCATTGCTGAATTCTTGCCTAAAATGTTTTCATTGTTTGACTATAATTCAAAAACGTTTGTTATTAGGTGGCTGACATATTTTTCCCTGTGTCAAAACGCATCCTGTCATTAAACCAATAGGAGTGTTTACTGGTCCGGTGTGGTGCAGGGTATTCTGATGATTGTAGATTTTCTATCTCTTAAGAAAAAGGAAAAGACCAGCAGTGATAATACTTCTTTAACTATCATAGCAACCTACAGAAAGATTAACAAAAGAGAAAATCTCTTCATGTCATATCTGATATGTGTGAACCTGCACTGACACCCTTAAATTCCTGTCAGCCCAGTGCTATCTAATGGGGAAGACTCATATTCTGTTCTCCCAGCATTACTTCGGTCTTCTTTCCTTCCTGCATCCGGGCCTCCTTTTTCACCCATCCCTTCAACTTCCTGCACCAAACTGTACGTTAAACAAGAGCCATGTCTGTATTAATTGGAGTAAATGAGATCAATAGTGAAGGTTTTGGCAGTTGAGCTGAAGCAGCACTGTGTGTGGCAGCCCCAGAGCAGTGGGAGGTAAGGAGGAACCAAGACAGGCTCCCCATGCGTGAGGAGAAAGGCTGTTTCCAGGTCAGCTGCTCCTCAGACCTCCCTGCTGTCCAAAAGCTTGTTCCAGTACAGTACTTAGCTTAGCCACTCTCCCTTTCCCTTTTTCTTTTTTCTTTTTTTTTTTTACTTTCTATCTCTGTCCTGCCCTTCAGTTGTTCCTTCACATGTAGATCAAATACGCCTCTCCGCTGAAGCGTAAGGCCTTTTCTACATCGCCTTTAGAAATATATGAAAGAGCTCTGGGGAGCTGAATTCACTTGATTAGGCCCTATCTCGAATCCACTCTCTCTCTCTCTCCTTCTGTCTGTTTCTCTCCCTCACTGTAACACACTTATCTAACACACTTATATGTACATGTACAGTAGATAGGAACCCTTAACACACACACAGTTACAGGGTCTCTGCTGGGTTAACAGTAATAATGGAGGTAAGAGTAAATCATTTATTTATGGTTATGTAAACTATTTGCTCTTCAATCTAAGATGACTATATCCTTCTTTGCCCCATCATACGACAAATATAACACACACTCAATTTATCAGGGAGGCAGGTTATATTTGGGACAAACTTTTGTGCCTCACACCGGCAACAGTTGTGGCCGGAAGCACCCATCGGCTTTGTCTGACAACAAGGTAGCTTTCATTAGCTTTGTTAATATTCTCCTACATTCACATGCAGATATCTGCGTATAAAGGTCAGCTGAAATGACTGGCGCTCAGCGGAGGAAGTCTTAGCCCTGATACACACTAGCTACTTCAGATCAGCCCTCACACCCCAGAGGTTTTAGCATCATCAGATGATAGCCGATGGGTTCTGAGATTGCATGTCATATCTCAGGAACAGAAAGGGAGACATTTGGTCTGACACTAAAGTGGTGACACTAATCCTGAGTGTCCACCTTGAAACTGTACTGATTGTATTGATCCTCTGTGCTGAAGATGTGTGTGAGGAATGCACGTTACAGCTTCTTTGCAGCATTGTGGCTACATATGAGTCTGAACAGGCGTGAATGTAAACTGTAACTTGACTGGTTGGCAGAGGCATACAACTGCATTTGTGCTCTTTCTCCTTTTTTTCTCACTTTGTCTACATGTTAATGTGATATGTGTTGTTGGTAGGTCCCATGTGTGACTGCTGTAGCTAGTCGTCAGTAGCTCGGAGGCACAGCCTGTGGCTTTCTCCATTTAGTTCACTGCCAGGCTAATAACAGGCTGCCTGGCTGAGCTGACTGTCTTCTCATATTATTATGTGTGTCCCGTCTCCCCGCCCTGCCCTGATACGTCAGCAGATATCGCTGTCATTGCTTTGTGGCTGTGGGCCTCTGCTGCCCTCACACAGTGACTGCTGTGGTCAGTTCACTGTATAGATACACACCACGAGAAAAAGACACAAGAAATTGGAGCAGAAATTCAGTAAATATGCTTATATGTGCCTTAAAAAGGAAATACCATCAGGTGTAATGTGCAGTGACTCTGCATGTCTTCAAAAAATCATGTTGATAAAAATAAAGTTATCTGTCATATTTTTAAACTTATTTTTGACATTATAAGATTAATCGTTGCCTTAAACAAATGGGAGATCCTTTAGAATTTGTGATATTTTTTATACTAGCATTTATCAGAGACTACATTTCCCATAAGCCCATTCACTTCCTATTTTAACCCTTTACTATAGAGGCAATTTTTTGGGGGGAAAAAGGAGGAGCTATTGACACTAAAATGCAGCCTAAAGACATGTAATTAATATTTTCCACAACTATACTTACAACATTATTGGTTATTCATTAATTGAAAATTCTCATGTAAATGTAGTTTTTGTTGTGTAATCACAGGCTAGCCAGCTCTGTGTGTCTGTTGACAGGACTGTCTATAACAGGGCGTGTCGTTGCAGGTTTGTGATTGGCCGAGAGCGTCCGGGTCAGCAGAGTGAGGTGGCCACGCTCATCCAGCAGACCCTGGAGCAAGAGAGGAGGCAGAGAGAGCTGTTGGAGCAGCAGTACGCCCACTATGACGCTGATGATGACGAGGTAATGACCACACACAACCCTGGTCTCTATACAAGTTGCTATAGCCTTGATTATGCACACAAACATAAGAGATTATGTATGCTAGAGTGTGAATGTTAAAATATATCCAGTTTGCACACAGGGTAAGCTGCCCTCTTTAGTAAAAGCAACATTATCTCATATAAATAAAGCTCATTATATCTACATTTGTTTGAAGTTCATCCGCTGTCAGTACACAGCTCTTACACATGACTCTATATTAGAAGATTGAGGCTTCTAGTTGTCACTTAATGTAAATCAGCTCTCTTGTCATGACAGCTGACTTGAAGTTTTAGCTTATTAACTCCATAAAACTGACTGACAGTGGGCTTTGATGCTGGCACACAAAACGCTCTTCTCTCGCAGACACACACACACTAAGAGGATGCCATGTGAGCCTCAGTCCTAGAAAGCATCACTCAGCGTTTCCCCCTCTCCGCTGCTTACTCACAGCACGTTTAATCCACCAGACACTGAGCTCATGGCCGTGCAACTCATGCTATGTGCGTATGTGTGTGCCCTGGAGACACACATGCCTGTAGACACACTCGCACTGTATATACACATGTAATCACACACTAAAGGAGCATAAATCAATGCATAGTGCACCCTGGCTTACACACAGGAACAGCTGCACTCATGCGTGGATTTACATGCAGACACACACACTCACTGGAGCATTTCTTTCCTCCTCTTTCGCTGTCTTCATCAGTGTTGTTTGAAGTATTTCATTTCCTGGTGGACTGAGAGCCGTCATGCATAAGAAACTCCTCACCAGGCCCCCAGAAGCTGATTCCAGTGCTCCCATAATCACAGCCTCATACACATGTAACACTGTCAGCTCCTATTAAAGCTCCTACAGAGAGCTGAGGATTCAGCCGTAAACGAAAGCATCACTGGGCAGAGTCCGATTTAAAGGTCCAGTGTGTAGGATTTCACATAATAAGCACATTTTCATTTGTGTCTAATGACCTGAAAATAGGAATCGTTGTGTTTTATTCACATTAGAATGAGTGGATTATATTCACAAGGGGAGGAAGCAGGTCCTTGTCTATGGAGATTGCAGTGTTGCACTGCCGTAATTCTACAGTGGTCCAAAACAGACAGACTAAACACTGGCTCTAGATAGGGCCATTCAGGTTTTCACATCAGCCACTGTATTTAGCAGCCCCTCTGTGACAAGAGCACAGGGAAAACACTGATTTTTTTTAACATGGAAGTGCTTTATTCAGTGTTTTTCCCAGTTTACATCACCAGGTCCATTAGTTTTGGAGAAGAAGAGATCTCTGTGGATAATTCAGCTCCTGGTAACAATTTCCTGAACATCTGAGAGCACACATTAGCAGCCCATCTGCAATGTACCAAATAGTGTTGGAGAAACACTGGTGTGTAATGTCAAACTGCTTGATTCAGTGGGAGTTTTTTGTTTAGTCTAAATCACTGGGTCTGTTTGTTTTGGAGAGGAAGATAACACTGAACTTGCTTGCGTTTCTTGAAGACGTTTCGCTTCTCATCCAAGATGCTTCTTCAGTTCTAACTGACTGGTGCGGAGTCGCAGGCTTTGAACTCAGTGTGGGTGTGAACCCTTACAGTATTGTAGAGGTCACATGTGAATTGTTGACCCACCTGGCCATCATGTGTGTTGACACACAGTATAGAGCCTGCGACTCTGCACCAGTCATTTAGAACTGAAGACGCTTCTTGGATGAGAGGCAAAACATCTTCAAGAAATGCAAGCGAGTCCAGTTGCCTACGATAGAGCACTTTTGATTACCATGACCTCAGTGGCGGCTGCTGGTCTTTCAAACAGGGGAACTCACTTTAAGTTTACATCATAAAATTTGTCATATTGTAGCGAGGCAGTAACTTATAAAAGGAACATTTAATTGAAGCCGTTTTTCAACCACACTCATGCCATAGAACCACAGCAAAACACACCTTAAAGATTTTCAGATGGGGTTAAATACCTGAACTGTGTCTAAAACGGTGAAAATGAGCTATATGGCTTATGGAAATAAGGAACTCCGGGCGGCACTCTGTCAGAAGACTCCACTCGCCGATGCCAGTGTGTATTTCCAAAGCACTGTCAATCACAAAGGGGTTCAGCCTTTTAGACAATTCCTCCAATCATCCTGCAGACACCGAGCGTCCTCTCCCGCCCACTGCTCCATTAGGTCCCAGGGAAGCTGAGCCTCCCCACTGCTCCATTAGGTCCCAGGGAAGCTGAGCCTCCCTGGAAGTGACGATTTTGTCGCATTTATCCTATGACCGTCTCGCTTTGCTGCATGAAAAAAACCTGCTCAGCGCTGTCTCATAGGAATGCTTGGAGGCTCCGCGTCCACCATGCTGACACGGGAATGTATGACAGGGAGGTCGCGTTTGAAAACTGGTGATTAACAGCTGACGTTTGAACATCATAGTCATGATGTGAAACGCATCCTAGCGCATGTTTAATGCAATGTAAATTCGTATTTTAATGTAAATTCAATAGTGCATATTTGACCATTTCTTCTATGAAATTTTAGGAGAAGTTCAGCCTCCCTTGTTGTCTCATCACCCCTGCATGACCTGGATGACTGAGAATCTTCACAGACAGTGAACACTGAAGGAATTCTAGCTGGTTGTAATGTGCGATACTCACTGCTACATGCGACTAACTCCCCCTGAATTTTACACTCTGTTACATTAAGCACGCAAGAAACCCTGCTGTCCGTCATACTTTAAGATCTGGAGTGTATAATGAAAATAAAAGTAAACTTAGCAGCAAGAGAGCAACTTTATTGAAGAAACACCCTGTGCCACAGATCCCCTGGAAGAAGACATAAAAATAAGGATGGTGATTGTATTAATGTTGTTAATCCATACATAGATTACTACCGGCTGTAAAAATACACTTGAAATCTGTCTCTGCCAAGCACCAAGTCATCCATAACTCCCTACGTCACCGCCGATAGGGTAAACAGTTACAAAACCATTACAGAGATCTATGGGGCAATAAAAGGAACTCATCAATATTAATATCTCTATAAATATTAGAACGAGTTCTCACCGGGGGGGTTATTTCTCACTCTTGAGTGCTGCCTGGGTTGATCTGACAGACAGCTCTTTATTGGTGCTGGGGCTTTTTTCCCAAGAGGGAGGGACGCTCCTCCAGTTAGAAATAGATATCACACACATGTCAGCCCATTGGTGTGTTTGATTATGTGTAATCTAACACACATGCGTGGCCATCTGTCAGCAGTTAATTGTGACCACACGCATGGAAAAAGCATGGAGAGAGAGACACATGCTAGAAAATATGTAAGACTAAGTTCTCATATTCACTTTTATTGCTACTTTTCTGACGTGGTTGTAAATTAAAATAATTGGAATCTGTTATTTGGACAAAACAAGCAATTTGAAGACATCGCCTTGGGCTCTGGGAGATTGCGGTTGCCATTTTCGTGTTTTATAATGTTTTATAAACAGTAATAGTCTACACAGTAGTCATTCATGACAATAATTATTAGTTGCTGCTCTTGACACAGATACTTGCTTTTTCTTTCCCCCAATTATGTACAGTAGAAACAAATGTTAATAAACAGAATAAAAAGCACATTGTTTAACTGAAGTCAACAAAAAGTAACACATCAATCAAGAGTGAATAAAAGCATCTGATTTGCATCACTGTGCTGACAGATCTATTCATGTCAGCGCCAACGGGAAGACGCGTTAACACACACACACATACCATGTTTACATCATACAGAATAAATGGTACAGACCGTTTGCAGAATTGTTAGTGTGACTTGGGTTTCATATTCTTGAACATTGGATTTTGGCTGATGTAAGGCATTCATTAGTGGATAACCACAACAATTGTGCATTTTATGAGAACAGCATGAAATTTCTACAAAGTGCACACCATGATGTTTATTTTCAGATGTGTAGGGACGTTGGATCTGACCTCTGAGCGCCATGAGAGGTCAAATCCAAGATGGCCACCAGTTCACTGGGTCTGATGTTCAAATGCATTAAATTTGACACCAAACTGTGTAGAAAAACATTTACAGTGTCATTTCCAACTTATTTCGGGGTGGCTATTAATTTGGTAATGCTTCTGAGTTCGCCAGAGCTCAATAAAATGAAGATCTGTGGTAAAAATGTGGACCTATTTTATGGTTTTTATAACAGGTGGTTCAGGTACAGGAAAGAACTATGTAATCAGAGTGCTACTGTATGAGGCAGCGAGGTTACTATTGACACTGTGTTGTTACCCTGAGGACATTTGTGTATTGTTCACTGTTCCGACTGCCATTGCACACAATTGACATGCTTCAGTTATTCATAATACACTTGGCACAGACGTGAAATTACCCCACACACCTTTGTGTGGGGAAAAGATCAGTAGCATGCCAAATACAGTAATCAGCAAATGTTAATAATTTATTAGATATTCATAGTTAATCATTAACTGATGACATATATTCATTGCAGATAAAGGCAGATCAAGTGTGGTTGCTGTTGGAGATTTTTTCCAGCTGGCTCTAAAAGGGAAGGGAAGTTATTGTATGTTGACGATGTGGGTGTTTACCTGTGGTGTAACGTATTTAAAGTTGTCGAGTTAAAGACTATTGTTAGGCAGGAAGATGCTGTGTTTGCAGAGTTATTAAATATACAGAGGACACATTCAAAAGGAACACCATTGTAAGCAAGTTATGTAGATTTGTTAAAGAGGCGTGAAAGACAGTTCACCTTTGTACATGTGCCCTACGAATGCTCAAGTTAAAATAAACCTTATGGTAAATATTAATGACGCTATGTCATGCTTTTCTTATAAACTGCACAGTTGTTACAATGTGAGGGCTTATCCACTGTACTATTGCACCAATAATACACCAATTTAGTGCCAATTCAGACATATATGAGCTTTCACAAAAGAACTGAGCTTCCCATTTGTAATGACGACTTAAATGTTGATGTGAATGGTACATACAATTTGTAAACTGCTAACTATTAACATTGTTTTTTTAGTTTATTGACTTGAATGCAAAGTATGTGATTTCTGCCGCTAGAGGTCACAAAAACAAAATAATATAAATTTTGGTGATGTCATGAAGTAGTGAGGGATCATGGGAGTTGGGGTCTTCATTCTTGAACAACCACCATCACTGATGAAAATCTATGGAACATTACTCGGGCAAGTTGTCACTACAAATTAGCCACAGAGACCAAAAACGTTTTTTTGCACCAGGTTGTAAACATGTTTATTTCTGCTGTGAAGTTGGGCATTTTAAGGTGGTGGTCTTCTGGGATTAACTCACTTTTGAAGCCAGCCTCAAGTGTCAACTAGAAGAACTGCAGTTTCAGCACTTCCATTTTCAGCCCGGGCAGTTGCCTCTTGCAACTACCCATACAGCTACTGTAGCTAATGTTATGTGATGTAACCCAGTGCTGTTATCCGTGGTCAGAACAAGTCACACAATAGCACAAAAAACAATCAATTTAAACAGCAGTAGACCAGCAACTCCCGTGGTGTGTGAGGTAAAATTAGTGTTTTGTCAAAGGAGTCTGGTGGCTTTGAAGAGAGCAATATAACGGCTTCAGCTGGGTAATCAATCAAGCATATTTAGCCACCTAAAAACAAGCTATATCAGTTTAAGTTTACGCTATATTTAAAATACTTTTACCGCTTTATCTGCCGTCGGACAGCCCTTTCTGAAGCTGTTATCTATGCTCTCTTCAAAGCCACCAGACTGCTTTGACAAAAACAGTCATTTTACATTGCAGAACACAGGAGTTGCTGGTCCCCTGCTGCCTTGATCAGTTATTTTTTACAACTTTAGGTAATTATATTAAAACATTAGGCCCCATAGAACAATATTTCATATACAGTACAATTATATCAGTGCATACGCAGTCTCTCTCACACACACATACACACACTAAGACAAAACTGTGCACAGTGGCGCAAGTGCACTCTTCCTCCAGTCAAAGAAGCAGTCATTGCTGTTTTCTCCGGTGAGTGACAGTCATTATGCCAACATCACACTCATATCAGACATTCATAGTGCAGATCATGGCGTGCTGAGCACCCTCTAAACAACAGCAACATTTCTTCTTAAATCGTCCCCTCCTCTCCGCCTGATTCCTCATGCATGTGGTGGGAGGTGAAGCATTTATCATATGCAAATTGGTGTTTGACTGCCCTGCCATGTGTTCAATGGTTAACTCCACCTTCAGTGAATGGGACCTTAATGTAGGATGCTGGTACCATGGCAACAAGCTAGCCTATTATGGAAATGGAACTCTATGTCGGCCATGCATGCAAACAAATCAGGACCGAGCTGTGTTATCTGGGTGGGAGATAGATGGAGGGAAGTGCAGGAAACGAGATGAGGAGATATAGGCCAAGATGATGAGAGAGGAGATGAGACTGTGTGTGTGTGTGTGTTCTACATGTGTAACGAGGTAGAGATAGATTTTAGATAGACCAGACAAGATAGAGATATAGAGAAAGACAAAGTAATAGAAGAATTGAAGTGCAGAATAGATGAGGGATACTTTAATTGTCTTCACTGTAAAGCAATTAATTTGTACTTATCTTTTTTGAATATTTACACGTTGATAATAAAACCTATTATCAACTTGACTGATAGGAAAAGAGAAAGCTGGATAGGATAGGATAGGATAGGATAGGATAGGATAGGGGACAGATGTTTTAACATACAGTAATAGCTGCAATGGAAATATGAGGCTCTGTTGGTCATCAGCCAAAGAGTGAATCAACCGATCCACTTAGATCCAATGCCTAATGGCCAATGCCAACATTCATTATACAGTATTTTGCGAATGGGAGAAAAGAAAAACTGCCTGGAATACATGCAGCGTAATGGCCTGCATTAATGTCACTCCACAAATCGTCGACAAATAGTGACTTAGAAGAGATTTTTTTTGTAAATCCCAGAAATCACTAACATCTTCAATTAGCTCCATAAGGTAGAGACACTATTACGCTCTCAATCCTCATAAGTTTGAACAAGCAATGTCTTATCACATGAGGCGAGATGGTGACTAATGTCTAAAAATAATAAAAAGTGACACTCAGATTTGTCCAGTACAACTTATCCTCTGGCTTATTTTTATAGAAATGACACTCATGGCCGACCAGGCTGTCAAGCCAGTTTATTTTTGACAAACTTTTGGCCAGCTAAATGGGTTACCTAAATCTTATATAACTCTTAGCATTAAAATAGCATTAGGCTACTTATGCAAAATAGAAAGTGGAGGGAAAAAAGGATGGCATGAGGTAGAAATGGGTAGGAGTTTCTGGAATTGCATGACATGCAATATTATGCACTCTGACTGGTGTGGCTTTGAGGAGAGATGGGAGGTAAGACAGATGAAAGAAGACAGACAGAAAGAGGGAGGTAACAGATGCTGGGTGGTTGTTCAGTTCAGACCATTACCGTCGCTGCATTGTACAAATACATGTGTTTTTGCACTAAGCACCACTATAGTGTTGTCGAGTATAAGCCAGCAGTATGTTTATTGGGTTAATTTAGCAGTCTTTAATGATTTGGTACTGCAAACGATAACGCAAATGCTAATGCTAGTTTGCTAACTAGCTAATTTGTGATCGTCATTTCCAGTAAGTGCACAACGGCAGTGTTTGGTTTGAGACAACACTACCCTGTCGAAATTTGTGCACTACGCCAATAAGTACATAGTGCACATAGTATACTACATAGAAGTGTACTAACACGATTTGAGACACAGCAAGAGTCTGTGCACGAGGAATCAGGAAGTGGAGCTGTGGTATCGAGTTCCCGTCCATACTCCCATCTGACCCAGTTTGATTTTTTAGTCTGGCCCATGTCCCATCTGCTAACACAGACGGAGCAGGTTTTTGACCTATACTGCAGCCAGCCACCAGGGGGCGATCAAGATATTTTGGCTTCACTTTTGGGCATCCGTCATGCCGTCCATTTTTATATAGGCTACACTCACTGAGGCATAGTGTCCTCCGGCTCTCAGTCAGATCCACCTTACACTCATCCAAATATGGTCACTGCTGGCTCCAAAAACCAAGATGGCGATGGCCCAAATGCTGAAAACAGGAGTCCACAAACCAGTAACAGTGACCAGTGACATCACAGTGGTTGCATCCTAATCCAAACAAAGATGGTAGCCAGTTATCACACATTTTCTTACTGAATTTGCACAACTTCTTTACAGTATTTTATATTTTCATACAAAATTACATGTTAATATTTTGTTGGTATTTTACAAAAACAGCAGGTACGACTGTCATGTCCGGCTACCTGTAATAGGACATACAAGAGAAACTAGATGAAACTAGACTTACATCTGTGCACTGTGCTGTTTGTATGAAGTGTAGCTGCAGAAACACAGACTACTCGACTGACTTTGCATTTCCTGTTACAGCAGACAGGAGAGTACGCCACAGACGACGAGGAGGCAGGGACAACGGTGGCAGGCGAGGACAAGAGCATCGAGGTTTTTGACTTGCCAGAATCGGAGGACATCTTGTCTCCCTCGGAGCTGGACGCCACTAAACTCTACCAGAAGTTCAGAGAGGTAAACTCAGATACTTTCTCATCTGTAGTTTAATCCCTACTCTTGAATATGTGATGATAATGGGAGCCCACCACATTTTTCCCTGTCAGTGCTTTGAAGAATACATTTCAAAGAATAAATACACCCACACACTCACTAGAATAACATACCCACAGAAAAGAAGGTAATTCAATTAAACAACAAAAGATACCAACACAATGGAGTCTAGCACTCCTGCTTTACTTGGCAGAGTTATATTCTTTTGTCGAGATCTAAGATCCGCTTACTCTCTCTAATTCCTAATCTGGATGATTAGAGCGTGAATACAAAAGCGATGTAAGACCTATGCTCATTACATCTCTAATTATCCATGTTTAGTTAAAACCCACAGATGAGAAGAGGGAGCTAACACTTTAAACCTGTATTTGAATCGATTTGTATCCTGATCTTGGCAACTCTTAAAAAGCCTGGCCTCTGAGAATAGAAGCACATTTTGTTGAACTTTTGCCTCCATTGCTTTCAATGAACTCACCTTAAAAACCACAGCGATAAAAACGGAACATGAATTCACTGGCTGTTAACACGTTTCTGTTTTTTTTTATGCTGCCGAGAAGCCGCTAATATTGATTGAGCACTCCAGCGCTGTTTTTGGCATCGCTTGAGCCTTTCTGTAGACCGCCAGAATAGCTGTATGACACACTTAACAAATGGCTTCAGCTGCACTGCAGGCACCTCATGGGGATATCGAGTGAAACTATAATGCAATCCCTGGTCACAGGATGTATACATTTGTTCTATTTCCTCATTTTCTCTGCAGGTTGACCTCTGTCACCCAGAGTGTAGTTTTTACCTTTTTCATTTAAAGGCCGCTACCATTTCTCACTTCTTCTTTTTTTTTTCTTTGCTGCCTTTTACACACTCAAGGAAAAAAGAATCCATGCGGTGGGAAATAAGCCTTAAAACATAGTGCTTGTGTAGTTCACACAAAAAAATCTCTTTTTTATCCTCTTAACGTCCTCTTTTAAAATAATGTTCCCTGCCAGGCTGCTGCTCAAGTCCATTTACTTTTTGATGATGTTTTGACTTATGCTTCGGAGCCAAGAGTAATTAATAATGCCTCAGTCAACACAGACGTATTGACTGATTTACTCATACTCTTCTGGGCACACACACACACATCACTAAATACTCTCTTTAAATCCCAGTCTTCGTCAGCTCACCTCAGAAAGACATTGAACCCACCCACAGTAGAAACAGCAGATGTAAATTTAAATTAAAATGATATTAACATAATCAGGCTCATGACATGCACTGACTTTAATATGGTATGTATGTTGAGCACAGATTTTCCGAGCATTTAACCAAATTTCAGATTTACACTTTGACGCAATTTCATGAGTCATTGCTCAATCTCCATATAGCCCCACTGCACAGCTGAACATTGTTAAAATGTCTAATCAGGATGTCAAGATAAGTGAAAAGATACCGAAGATGTCTCTCTGAGCTGTGAGGAAATTGTTTAAGATAATCCGTGTTGCTTTGTTATGTTGTGAATAAAATTATGGTCCAAATGTGAATTTCCTTACGTGGTAATAAAGGATAGGTTTCCTTTTTTAATGTCTGACATGCCCATATGTACTTTGATTGCCTGACTGAAACAGTTTTTGTTTGCTGTAATCATTTCTGGACATTAAAGATGCTCTCCTGATGTTCTTCCAGTGGTGGTGATGGGGGGCAGCCTGTCCTCACTGTGATTTAAATTTAATATGAAGCTTTAGCAGTCTGATTGAATTAAATCAAGTGGGTATCTTCCGAAGTTACAGTCTACTGGGATGGATTTGTTCTTTGTTTCCCCTGACAGTGTGTCTATGCTGAGCTGCAGTGGAGGGATAGTAACACAAGGCAGGCATTTGGCACTAAAAAGACTGTAACTTTAGAAGACACCCACCTAATTTGTCTAATTCAGACTCTTGAAGCCTTATAATAACTTGCGATAAACTTTTTTTTTTTTTTTTTAAGATTTTTTTGGGCATTTTTTTGCCTTTAATGGACAGGACAGTTAAGTGTGAAAGGGGCAGAGAGAGGGGGGATGACATGCAGCAAAGGGCCACAGGCTGGACTCGAACCCGGGCCGCTGCGGCAACAGCCTTGTACATGGGGCGCCTGCTCTACCACTAAGCCACCGACGCCCCAACTTGCGATAAACTTTTGTCCCCCAGCTCTTACATTAGAGGCAAATTAAGAAGGGAGCAAAAAGTGTTGTAATCAATAAACACGTGGGCTATTGTTTAAAGGGGAGCTCTGATATTTTTCAACTTGGATCCTGTATTCCCAGGTTTTTGTGTCTAAGTGATTTGTAGGTTTGGGAGCAACAGGTTTTTTTTAAAAAAAAATTGGTCCAGCCTTTCTAATCCCATGTCAAAAATCTTGGTGTGATATTTGACCCCGCCTTTAATTTTTATAAATAAATAAATGCAGCAGTAAAAGCCAACTCCTCACCATTTCCAAAATCAAGCTATCTCTCTCCCTCAAAGACCTGGACACAGTCAACCACGCTCTCATCTCCTCCCGTTACTGTAACTCTCTGTACACTGGTATCAGTCAGTCCTCTCTGTCCCGTCTCCAGCTGGTTCAGAACGCCGCTGCCAGACTCCTCACAGGAACCCGGAGGAGAGACAATATCACACCTGTTTTGGCCTCTCTCCACTGGCTGCCTGTAAAGTTCAGACTTTAAGGTTCTCCTGTTTGTGTACAAAGCCCTTAATGGTCTGGCGGCATCCTACATCGCAGACCTTCTAACCTACTATTCTATACCCAGGTCCCTCAGGTCAGCTGAGCTGGGGCTCCTGGCTGTCCCACGCTCCAGATGTAAGCTCAGGGGTGATCGTGCCTTTGCTGTGTCTGCCCCCAAACTGTGGAACAGCATCGCCTGCCCAATCAGATCTGCCCCCACCATTGACTCGTTTTAGTCCAGGCTCAAAACCTACTTTTATTCATTAGCGTTTGAGTCCCCCTGATGTGGTTTTCCCTGACGCATGCCTGTGTGTGTTGTGTCCCTAAAGGTGTGACCTGTGTACCTGACAGTTATGTATGCGTTTTTAGCATTTTATTCTTTTTGTACAGCACTGTGAGTTGTTTTTAAATGTGCTTTATAAATAGATTTGAGTTGAGTTGAGTTGAGTTGAGTTGAGTTGAGTTGAGTTGAAGAGCACTGCAGAAACAGGCTGCAGTGTGACCACTCGGGGCAGGTGCGCCCCATAAATTAACATTCACAAGTGCTTGACAGGCTCTGACATCATTATGAGAAATAACCTACAGAGAAGTGAAACATTGTTCTGCACCTTCCGCTTGTTTCGGTCTGTTTTGTGTCCAAGTCTTGCTAAAGGAGAAGTCTCGTTCTGAAATCTCGCAGACTTTTTCGCACTGTTGAAATCAGTTAATATTCAACCATGACATTGAAAATCTTACCGGCACTCCTCTCTCCAACTGTCACTTACACTAACATTTCCACTATTTTCTTTATGCAACAAGTCACCTCTCATGAGATTTCAGAATGAGATTTGGACACAAAACAGAATGGAACAAGCAAACGATACAGAGAAACATTTTATTCAGTCATTTTCCATAATGCGCTAACACAACAATAATAGCAATCTTAGCCAGTAGGTGGCAAAACAAGCACTTTTAGTTGATGTAAACCGACGGGACGCGCCTGCCCTGAGTTATTATATTGTTGCCTGTTTCGCCGGTCACAATACAAAAACATGAAACAATAGGGTGCAGGTTTTACGCCTTTAAAGACAGCTTTTTTGTGAACTTATCCTTTAAAGTGAAAGAGAAATCAGACTTCAAATGGTGAGAGAGAGTACGGTCATTGTCAGTATTGTTATACTTGAAACTTTCCCATAGCTCCTAATGTCCCTCCTTCCCTTTTTCTCTATTTCTGCCTCACTTACTAGAGCTCTTATTTGCTCCCATTTCCATATCTCTTGTTCCATATCCACTTCTTTTCCCGCCATCTCCTCTTCTCTTTTATGTCTGCTCTGTCAGGATCTCTCTGCTTCTCTGTCTGCCTGTAAATGACTGCTCATCTCAGCTCCCATGCATAACTCCTTTGTCGCTCTCTCTCCATTTCCAGCTCCATCCATCTGACATTTTACACTTCAGAAAGTACACTCGCCTTTTTGTCTTGAGATTTCAACAGCTTTAGACATGACTTTTTTTTTCTTGTTGGAATAATGTATGAATTTTTAAATGTACTGCTATGTTAAGTAATTTTTTAAAACTATCTTTCTCTACCTCCTGCATCTCCTTCCCATTCCTCTGAGAGTGTGTGTCAGTGCAGGCGCCGGGATGCTGTCAGGGGAGGACAGGGTCGGCTGCCTCCGTCCGTCACACTGTATCGACAGCAAAGAGAGCCTGCGCAGCCATGCATTTGATTATCTGACCGCCCTCTCTTTTTCTCTCCTATCTTCTCTCTTTTCTCCGCCTCTGCTTCCAACAGCTCCAGATCAAACACACAGTGACCGAGGCCGAGATCCAGAAGCTCAAAAACAAGGTAAGAGATTAAAACTGTCAGTGCGAGGGCTGGTTGTGGGTGCATGTGACGGAAGTTTGCCGGGAGTTCAAACAATTTGTAAATGGATGTGGGACTGGTGTCAGGGCAACACGGGGGCAGGGGTTTAGGAATAGATTTTGTTCTTTAGAAATAGGAAGCAGATTATTTTGGTAAAACAGAAGCTGTTAAGGAATCTAATCATGCTTCTTGTAAGCGGTGCTATAGTTGCCTCTGCAAATGTTGACTAAAGCACCTGCTAGAGTTTCTGTTTCTGTACCTCTTTTTCTGCAAAGCTCTGTGCGCGTATGTTTACCTATGTACACATCTGAAGGATATAATTGATATGCTCTGTAAAATGTTAAGTGCCTCATTTGATTAATCCCCAAATTAATGTGCTGAGAGTTGATGTGATTAAACTAATCAGAGAAGCGGTGCCTAAAAAATGTTTTAAGATTGAGAGTAGATTCCACTTTTACTGAGAATTGATGCAATTTGTGCTCTCAGTACAGACTTTGTTGTAAAAGGAGTCTTTGTGAAGCATTTCTCATACACCATCTTTGTTTGATGTCATTCCCAATTTTAAAAATCTCATTGCTCATTGCATGCTTTCATGTAGTTGCAGACAGTAAAAATACAACCACTAATGCTTCGGTTTGAGGGACAAACTGTACAAGATAAAATATGAAAGCTGTTATTCCGAACCACGGTATCTTTTTTTTTTAATTAAATTAAAAAACAAACATTGTCTGGGATTTCTTACTCAGTAGCCAAAGCTGTTTTTGTCCCCTTTCAGCTGGCGTCAGTGGAGAGGGAGAAGCAGCGCTGGGAGAAGGAGAAGAGCCAGCTGAAGGCCAGCATCGAGGAGAACAAGGAGAGGATGCTGAAGCTGGAGAGCTACTGGATCGAAGCGCAGACCCTCTGCCACACAGTCAACGAGCACCTGAAGGAGGCGCAGGCTCAGTACCAAGCTCTGGAGAAGAAGTACAACAAAGCCAAGAAACTCATCAAAGACTTCCAGCAGAAGTGAGTGAACCTGGATTAAACCGGACATCCTTATCTGTGATGGAGGAATGGGGGAGGAATATATTGTGAATATGACCTAAAAAAATGCCAAATTAATATCTTTATATGAAGATGGGCAATGCATCCCCACTTGCCCTCACTGTATCCCAGATACAGCTGCTACCATTTTGTGCTGGTGCCATCATTTGGAGCCAGAGTCTGCGCAGTAGTGATCAGGAAGTGGAGTCATGGCATTGAGTTCCCACCCGTATACTGGTCCGACCCAACTGCAACACACTGATTGACACACACAGCTGTCAATCATGATGCCACACCCACTTTTTAAAGCAACTTATCAGAAAAATGAACACATAAACGTACATCATCATGATGAGAACGACCTTGGAAAAACTGATTTGAAGTGTACTGTGCTGTTTTTAGTTTTGCCCATGTCGCATCGGACTTGCTGAAAGAGGCTCTGGAGGGAGCGGGGTTTATTACCTATACCGCAGCCAGTTACCAGGGGGCAGTTGAGGTGTTTTGGCTTCACTTTTTGGGAACATGTCTATTTTTTTATACAGTTTATGTGCCACATATCCAACACAAGTGATTAAGGCAATGTAAACATACAATATTTAGTAAAATTCATGAGAATGTACTTTAAAAACAATATAAAGCCACTATGTGAGTAATTTATACATCACATTTCAAAGTATTCTGAGGGCATACATTTTTGTTTGAAGAAAAAATACATAATTCCAGTGTTGCTTCCAGCCTATTAACCTCAGTGGACCTGGGTCAGATTTGTGGGTCAGCGTGCATTTCCGTGTCTGCAAAACCAAAACATTTCAAATCCTACAGCGCCTTTAATCTAAAGACAATGTTGGTGACAATCATTTCTTGAGAGAGAGACAGTTCAGGGCAGGACAAGGCCAAAGCTTCTCAACACAAGCTCCACTCTCAAGCTTTTTCCAGAGCTTTCAATCACATCTCAAGGTCTTTATCAGCGAAGAGAGTTTGCTCACCTCATCTCTCATGGAGTATGGAGCTCCTCTTTAACCTGCTTAGACAGCTTCCCCTGATGCTTCTTTAGTCTGTCTCTTTTTTTCTGTTTCAGGTCCGACTAGGTCAGTCTGTTGCTTTGGTTGTCACAGTTTAGTGTAGCATAATGCCGTTAGAAACTTCTGTTTACTCACCTCTTTTAAACCAGCTCTGTCTCCTTGACTTGTTCAAAGAGGCTCTTGAAACATCATTTACATGTCTATTAAAACTCATACAGTGGAAGGTTTTCTTTAAATGAGGTCATTGCGTCGTCCCCTGCCATTAAATGTACGCTTTAATAAATAATTTTAGATGACTTCCTTCATTATTCCCTTTTACAGCCTCTCTTGCTTCAGTGAACAGAAAAGAGAATATCCACTGTGTTTCTATCTGTGAGGCAGAGCGGCTCTTTTTATAGCCAAGTCTTATCCCATTTCAACAGTAAGAGCCGAGTCTCCATTCTCATGCAGCGCAGCTCTCCTGCTTTTCAGTGCATTGATCTCTTTGGTCAGTCCCATCACAACCTCTCCTGCTCAGCTCCAGTCTGACTGCCTCTAATTGGCCCCGGCCCTGCAGGCCAAATGAAAGCTAACTGATGAAACAAACTCTCCATGCTGATCTGTAGCAGAGGACTGAGCTGCAGAGGAGGGACAGCGAGCTCACAGACCAAGGGCAAAGCAGGCATGAGGACACGGATGAATTTAGTATTCTTAGGGATAAAAACGTGTGTGTGTGCATTTTAGTTGTAGATATGTGTTGTTTGTGTTCAGTGTGAGCAGCAGGGTCAGAGTGAAGTCACGCTGACATCCTAAAACAGCCTCAGCTCCCTTATCGCCACAGCTGAAACTAAAGGCAGGCACTGTCACACATGGCAAAATTTGCACACACACATCCACGCACACACACACACACATAAATGCATCTCGTTTTCCTGTGTTAGCACACGCCTACTCACCACATTACGATCTCCCCTCCCTTTCATCTCCACAGAGAGGTGGAGTTTATCCAGAAGGAAGATGCGGAGAGGAGGCGGCTGGAGGAGGCAGAAAAAGCTCACCTGGCTGAGATCCAGGGACTGCAAGTCAGGGTAAAACAGATCTGCTTAACTTTACTCTGTCTGTCTCTCACCTCCATCTTTCCCTGTGTGCCTTTGTGTGTTTTAGCTGTTCTGTCCGTGTCTGCACAATTCTGCATATTGGCCTCAAAACGACACAGAAATCCCTGAAGTGAAAACTAACTAATGAACACTGCAGTTCTTCTCTGTGCCTAATGATCAAGATTCTTGGGTTTTGCACATAACATATATTTATGCAGGTATTTTTTTTTCTTTTATAGCATAGCCTGGAAATGTGTAAAGGCCCAGACACACCAAACTGACGTCAAAGAACTAGTGGTGACAAGGCCGGCTGTTGAGTCGCCTCATGTTGCCTATGCCTCGACCAAAAATTTGCACTTAAATACACCAAGAAAACTAAATCCAACTGCCAACTGGCGTGCAGGTTCTGCGCCTGCATGAGAGGAAATAAAGCAAGATTTATGGTTGTGCGTAGACGTGTGTTTGTGCAGTGGTGTGTCTGTGTCACTCTGCAGTTACACCTCCAAAACACTAGTCGGTGGCGGAGGTTTCTGCAAAGTTCTGTAAAGTTTAGTTGATTTAAAACACACATTAAACACACATTAAACATGGCTTAATAGAGACAATTTTAAACACAAGTACACAAATCAGCTTCACTATAACTCGGCGCATTCACAGACAAACACTTGTCTTTATCTGGACACATCTTCCCCACAAATACAACATGCTAACATTATTAGCACAAGCCTATGGCATTTTACATTGTATAAATTAGCCTAGCGGCCGGCGATCTTTCCCTCTTCTCATATAAAACCAGGGACAACAGCAACATTTAACAAAGGTAACGGCACATAATTTGGCTCCAAGACTCACAAGATTAACTGACAAAACAACTGTCATACTTAACACCTATCCAAAGAAATACATAATGCTAACATTATTAGCGCAAGCCTATGGCATTTTACATTGTATGAATTAGCCTACCGATGAGCAGAGATTTCCTCTGAACTACCAATCAGAGGGACTTCATTCACTGATGGGCTACGCCATCTCTGACGCTACTTCAGTTTGCTGAATCTGCCGAAAAACAGTGTGAGACGCACCCCAAAAAATAAAGCGACAGGTGCTCACCAGCAGCCTGACATTGGCTAACCGTCGGCTTGGTGTGTCAGAGCCCTATGAGAAATGAAATACAAACTCAGTGATCAACATGTTAAAGAAGCTCAATAACAGCAGTCCATTATGACTGCTTTCTCTCTGCGAGGCTTAAAAGTGCCGCTTCTGCCACAGTCCTCCTTGAACAGTGACAGCGGGTGGGCTGGAGGTGTCCAGGGGCCCGTGGTCGGCTCCACTGTCAAACTCTATATTGATTTTCTGCTTTCCCAGTCTTAAAACATGACAGTTGTGTTGTTTTCCACTCAAGTCGCAGGCCATGCCCCACAGTTGAATGGGCAGTCAACCCGACTGTCCCCCTCTATTATTCTGCACAGTGAGCACTCACTCTCCCACTGCACTGCAATGGAAAGGGTGAATGGTGAAGTGTTACAAGCAAGAGTGGTGGAAAAACAGTACATTCTGGAATTTAAGCCAACAGCAAGACAGGAGGGTTATGCTTTAACTAAACTGACATAGTGCTTCACTTGTGCTTTCCATGTGCACTTAGCCAACACCTGTAAGAGACTTGAGTATTTTCAAACTAAATCAAAAGACGAATTATGTGCTCGTCATCATGTAGGCCGTGTTTTGGTGCTTTTAAAGCAACTGTTTTGACAGGTAAACGCCTCGGGCTGATTAACATTGATCGGTTCCTCTCCCTCTACAGATTGCAGCATTAGAGTCCGAGCTAATGCAGCTGATGAAGCAGAACGGCATCCAGGTCAACAACAACAACAGCAACAGTGCCGAGAGGCTCAGCGCTCAGCAGCACAGCCCCAAAAGGGTTGTGGCACAGGCCAGAGGTGTGTGTGTGTGTGAGGGGACTGCTCTCTGCCAGGATCATTATTATGATATTGATTTGAAGGAATTTTTCCACATGTTAGAGAGAAGTTTGTTTCATGAAGATCGATACCACTGTCATTAAATATGAAGGTTAAGTCAGCAGCCAATTAGCTTAGCATAGCATAAAGACTGGAAACAGAAGGGAACAGCTAGCCTTGCTTTGTCCAGAGGTCATATCTCTCTCGCTACATCCAGGTGCTGTCTCACTCCCTCTTTCTCTCCTTGCAGCTCTCATACACATACGATTGAGGTTACATCCAGTAATTACTTTTACTAATGGCAGAACATTACCCGCAGAGACACCAGGTGTTTCTGCAGCAGTATTCAATTGTGATGCTTATTACAACTTCAGTAATATCTGCTGCCTTACATTCGACACAGCACCACTCGCTGATGGGAGCAGCTTCAAGCTGTGCTCGTCTTTGACTTCTTGCAGTTTCCGCTGGTTTCCTGGCAACCACAACTTGTCAATTTTACACTATGGCTTTTGTACCGATCAAACAAACAAAATATAACTTGTTATTTATTGAGCTTAAGAATTTCTGTTCGGCTAGCTGTTTCCTCCTGTTCCCAGTCTTTCTCTTCTCTTGGCTCCAGTTTCATATTGAGCTGACAGACATGAGAGTAGTGTTGATATATCTGTTTCCCAAAATGTAAACTATTCATTTAATGAAAGCTATGACACCTCAAATAGAAGAGGGAGCTGTAACACCTGCATCTCCTCATATTTATGTCTGATATACGGTCTTAAAGGTGTATTTATCTGCAGAGACTCTGCCCTCTGATTTTATTTTCCTATTTTCTTCTTATTGTCTGTGTTCGGGACATTTATGGACGTGTACCTCCACAGTGCTCAGGTGAAGTCAGGAGAGGTGCCAGACTGTAAACAGCAGGCATCCAAGAGACACAGCACAGACAAAAAGAAGTACAGCAAGGCAAAACACTAAGCTAGAATAAATCTACTTTCACTTTCTCTGACTATTAACAAACAGTATCTGACAGTCTTGCATAGTATACCTTTAAATAACCCTTCAAAGTTTCCCCACTGCATTTGCTGTTTAGATAAAGTATTAACTGAGTACCTAGATTTTTATTTTGTCCCTAAAATGACCCATGATGCAACTGTTACCTTTTTTAGCCTCTGTAGTTTATTGACTCCTCTTGCCCTGTGAAGGGCATTCAGAAGTTTAGACTCTCTTATGGCTAAGATATTACACACACACACACACACACACACACACACACACAGTGAGACCTGGATTTCTTACGCTCACATCCTCCTCTCCTCCCCTTGCCTCCACCTTCACACACACTTTCACCCTGTACTCTATGTTAACTTAGGACCTCCGCAAACAGAAACAAACACGTAATCCCTTCTGAGCACATCTGTCTGGTTTTGTTGTCCTCAAGTCTTTTTAAGCTCCGCTGGCTTTATTTCAGTCACTACATCTGTCAGAACAGTGTGCACACAGAAGCACCGCATCTGATACTGTACACTGCAGACGGGATAACGGAGTGAATGGATCCGCGCTGATCCGACTGAGGCAGCCCATTATGCAATATTAAAAAGGGGCGATTGAGGGAGACGGCTGGAACAGGATATAAATGAAAGACAGAGCACGTGGGAGGAGACGACAGAACCTGCTGAAACGATCAGTTGAATCTAAACGATTTGAGTTTTTGTCTCCTCTGACAGCATCTCCCTGTGCACTCAGGGAACACGCAGGAAAATGATAATTGCCTGCCTAATTGATGGTGTTACTTCTAAGGGAAGACTTGATATTTTAAATGCGTCGATGTTTTCTTAATAGACTTATTTAACGGGGGTGTCAGCACCGGGGCCACGCCAAATTAAGTGCCTCTTAATAAGACTAAAACAAGGGAAAACACGCACATCATTGATGGACAAATGCTTTTGTTAAACCAATGGATCACACAGTTTATTCTTTTAACTTTGTCGAGCTAAATTGCTGTTTTGTTCACTCTCATTTCCCTGTGTGTGTGTGTGTGTGTGTGTGGCTGTGTGTGTGACTCCAGACCTGAAGGAGGGCTCTCCCAATTCGCCCAGCAAAAAGAAGAGCTACAGAGGAGTCGCTCGAGACAGCCTCAGCTCCACAGAGGGAGAGGTTTGTATCGAAACACACACACCTGCACGTTTTTCTTTTTTTCAGGGACCGACAGATTTCTTTTTTTAAGAACATCTGTTGAAGTATCAACCAGATGTGTGTTTTAATTACATTATTCTCAATAGACTATTCTTACACCACAGGGTGTTTTAATTAGTGTGTGTTTTGTATATATGTGTGTGTGTTCATCAGCCCCTTTGTGTGTCTTTAACCCCTGTCCATTCCACTTTATGCCTTTAATGGATTAATTGCTACGTGTTGCTCCGCGGCACTAATTGAGTCTGTGACGCTGTCACAACTTATTGTCTCTCCCAGTTTGATAATAACGGCCGCAGTCTTTTTCTGGATGAAAGGCTCTCGTCTGACTAATGCTGTCACTTAACTCAGCCAGAGCAGCAATGAGTTCAGATTGGATAAACAACTTTGAGAACTGGATCAGAATTGGCAGGAACACAGTAACCAGACAGTGGCGAGGCTTCCAGGGGAAAAAAGAGGGCGAGGAATTAGAAATGAAAGTATGTCAAGTGACTTTTTTCCGATTAGTCTGCAGCACTGGCTGTTGAGATCACTTTTCCTTTATTCTTTGTTGTTTCTGTGACCGCTTTGAGCCTTTGCTTTCAAATTTTCACACTCTCACACCCTTCCTCCCATTTCCCACTACCCTCTCCTTCATTTGCTTCATCTCTCTTCTTTTTCTTTTTCTGTCCCTTTACGTCTGTCTTCAGGTCTCAGAGGGACACGGCAGTCCGGCACACAGTCGATCCAGTTCGATTCGTAGCGCCACCTCTTGTGACGGAGGAGCCGCGGTCCTCAGGGCCCCTGGCAGCGCGGAAAGCTCCCCCAGACGAACACTGCAGTCGCCTTTCACCACTGGTTAGTACTCATGCAGCTTCGCTACATCTAATAATGAAGCATCAAATGGTTACCAATATATCTGTAACTATGTTGACTCATCACTTGAAGTGGGAGTAATAAGTGCGGGGTGTTTGTGATCACAGGCTCTCAGTCTCCCGCAAAGTCGAGCCCTTCTCACAGTGTGGAGGAACACAGACAGGCTCTGGATCCAGGGTAAGATGACAAATAGTGGAGTACCATGTTTTTGTTTTAAGTTGCACACCTACCAACTAATGCGTACAGCAGGAAAAAATATTTACCTGTCATTTTGCGTGATTATTTGAGACGCAATTGGATTTAGATCATTTACTTATGTGGAGCAAAAAGCTTGGGATAAGATCATTCCTGTACAAACACTGCTTAAATAATTGTACTTATCAAGAAGCCTTACAGTGTTCATTTGGGGTCTTTTCATATAAGACAACATATGGGAAAACTGCAGTTATTTTATTTCTTTTTTCTTTTCTTTTTTTACTTTACTTTTTTGATACTTTGCCTCATGGTGACCCATCTGCTTCTGGCTACCTGATGCTGGCGCTGCATGCGCATTAAAATCATGACGGAAAGAAAGAAGTAATTTTCCTCAGTGAAAACGAAGTCTGCTCAAATAACCACAAACAGTCGTTGATGCTCATGATGGAGCCAGAAGACAAATGCACACAGGCTGAAGCCGCCCTCTCGTGTGGATTGATAATGCCTGGTCTGATAATGCCTCCGTAACAGCTGTACTGTATTTTGAAACAGTCAATAAAATTCAGTAAATAGCGAAGCTGTCCATTTCATTACTTTATATTCATGTGATAAATATGAGAAAGCCGGCGAAAGAAAAAGAAACATTGGTTATACTAGTCATTAGGGATGCAAAATAGTGAATTTATCCGATATCTGATTTGCCAATATGTCACAATTCATTTGACTCATTTCATAACCAAAACTGATATCGATACATCCACTTTATTCATTCATTCATTTTCCATAACTGCATATCCTGTTAGGGGAGCCTATCCTAGCTGACACTGGGCGAGAGGCGGGGTACACCCTGGACAGGTTGCCAGACTATCACAGGGCTGACACATAGAGACAGACAACCATTCACACTCACATTCACACCTACGGACAGTTTAGAGTCACCAATTAACCTGCATGTCTTTGGACTGTGGGAGGAAGCTGGAGTAGAGAAAACCCACACTGACACGGGGAGAACATGCAGACTGAGCACAGAAGGGCTCCCCCACCCTGGGTTCAAACCAGGAACCCTCTTGCTGTGAGGCGCCAATGCTAACCACTGCATCACCGTGCCGCCATATCCACTTTATTCCCTACCTAATTTTACTGATCATTAAGTCTCTTCTGAGGACTTTGCATGCATACTCTTATCGTGATGGCCCACCAGCAGATGGAGACATGCTTTTCAGTGAATGTGATATTCATTCATTGTGCAAATTAAGAAAAAGCACATTGGCCGATTCTGATAGTTCATTTTAAAGCCAATATTGGCTGATACAGATGACGTGCAAACATTATCGTGCATCCCTATTCGTCATCTGCTTATAGTAATCCATTCAAACCTGACAGATGTGATCACTAATATCAGTTTCGACTGTAGTTCAGTTTATTATAATTCCATAGTTAGACAAAGCAAAGCACCAAAAAGATTCTCAGTAATTTTGTTACAACCTGGATCTGTTCAGTCACATGTATTTTCTCACTCTACATTTGTTCTGTTCAGGTCCTCCCTCAGGAAAACTAAAGTGACGGACAAAGATCCCAGAGCCTCACCTGGAAACAGGTAAATAACTGCATCAGAGTTCGAGTGTTATTTTCCTGCTGGTTCTAAAACTGTAGAGTGACACATTGTGAGACCCAGCAGAACATCTGGATGTCTTTAGTTGTAGCTCTCCTCAGTGAGTCCAGGTCCAGAAACTATTTATGAAGGAGCTGTACAGTAATCGTCACCACTGACCTCTATTGAATTGCCCCCTCCCTTTTATTTCCCTCTCTCAGCTCCACAGAGCCGTCAGCAGAGGACAGTCCGGAGAAACTCAAGGCCAAGGTACATGAGGTTTGGCTGCTGTGCATTGGGCTAATATTGATTCACTTTACAGATATTTTACAGTGAGGACATTAAAGGACACTGTGTTATGTGACTATAAGTCCAGTCAGTGGGCTTTTTGTCAGACAGATATAGCTTGTTGACATGTTTTCTTATGGTATGGCGTTTAGTTTTGATGTGTTGTGTTATTTTTTACTGAACAGACCTCCCTCACATGGCCCCACTTCTTCTCCTATTCATATTACTTGGTATTGTATTCTTTTGTGTTCTGTTCAATTATACCTTAATCCACAGAAATGGAAATGAGTTAAGAGGTAAACATGGTTTATAATAAGGGGAATTGTTGTACTCCAATCACAGGGATGCTTAATTGCATTGTTAACTGCAAGAAAATCAACAAGTATTCCAACATAATCCTGAACATCTCTTATAATCATAACTACATCTTCAGCGACACTGCAAAGAATGTCCATTTTAGCAATCAAATGATCCGTTTTTAAGTATTAAATTCCAATTTTTGAGCAAATCAGTTTGTCTCATAATGCATCTTCAATCAGCTTCATATCATACTGACACAGTTAAATTAAAGTTGTTAACATGGGCATTCGTTGCAGTGCAGGAACTTGTATAAAAACTGTTTCTAATCCTGTGTAAAATCAGATGTGCTCACCGTAGGATTAAAAAGGAGATTATTTTTGATCCTGCACCAATCCAGTCCTTTTTCTCTCTCCATGCTCGCCGCTTGAGACGAGTGCACATCAGAAGAGAAATCAATGCAGAGTGTATTCGCATTAATAGTTATGTGGAGCTTTTAAGTGAGGACGCAGCGCAGAGAGCTGAAAGTCTGAACGTGTAAGCTTAGTTTCGCTTTTACCTCAGACGGCACTGAAATTCAAAGAACTGCTTCAAGCTACAGTATACAGCTTAATGTAAGATGAAGCTCTACACTTTTGACTCAAATTCCTATGTAAATATAATGTAACACTTTGTCTTTGACACTCATTAAATCTGTTAAATACTGTATATTCCAGGAAGAGAAAAAGAGGCCTTACAGATGCTCTACAAAAACTATTGCTCCAATCATTAGTTTTTCTCCTCCTGATAGTCCATATTTCTCTGCAGCAGCTTGTCTCTGCATGTTTGAGCACAGATCTTAGATCTTAATACCGTCACTCCATAAATGTCCGCACTCTGGCACACTCACAAGGACAGAGAGAGAGGTTGTTTTTTTTCAAATTGGATAGCATCCAGCTACATCATTTCCCACCACTAATCACATTCACAGTTTGTGCAATAATGGAACATCTTAAAAGTGAGGGATGTGCACAACGTGCTGACGTCCTGCAGTCTAACTGCTTAAATATATTAGTCTAATGTACTTTTTATTGACTGTCAAATATTGGGAAGAAGCACATCAATCATAACAGTGTGTGCTCAGTGGGAAAGTCTTCATTCTCTCCGATTCATTCACTCCTCATCCTGTCGTTCTGTTTTAAGAAAAAAAAAGTAGAGAAGCTCTCCATCTAATCAACTAAATACAGCCTCGGAGCCAGTTGGCTCTCGGCACCAGTCTTATAAGTGTGTTGTTGATTTCTCAGGGACCCACTTTGAACGATGATCTGAGTGCCAGCAGCAGCAGCTCGGTGGAGATCAGCGGCCTGCTGAGTGAAGCCAAGATGTCGGGACGCTCGCACACTCTCGTGCTCTCCTCAGATGAGGTACACATACAAGTTGAACATATTTTCTGACGATGAAATGTATTATCAAACAAATGATATACATGAGATTTGATTTTACCGCAACAGAGGTACAGCCCTTTAAATACAAGAGCATTTTAATCACTCATTAGTTCAATTGTGGCCATAATGCTCCGACCACTGGATCCCAACCTGGGGTCCTGACTCCCACTAGGGGTCGCCAAAGCTTCACAGGAGGTTGTGAGGTCTTTTTGATTTTACGGGGTAAGAAAACATTTTATAATACAGTAGGTCTCAGCATTTCATTAATATCTGTGTAGAAAACTGAATGAAATTGTTCTTTTTAAAGTCTAGATCAGTGGTTCCCAACTGGTCTAGCCACAGGGTCCAGATTTCTCCTTAGTCATTAGGTCAAGGTCAACACAGTTAAATACACTCTGCATCATACTTGTGTCTGGCCATGTCGTCAAGCTAGTTTGCTGTCTCTGTCAAGTAGCTGTCCGTTAGTCACTCACTCTACAGCAGGAAAAAGCACTTCAAAATAAAAGCTCTGTGACGTAAATTCACTGTATTTAACAATAAAGTGTGTTTGTGTTTTTGTTTTTTACAAACTTGACACATTCAGAATGGACCCGCGACCCACTTTTAAACCACGATCCACCAGTTGTGAACCACTAGTTTACATAATTATTCAAGATATAAACTTGCCTTCATTTTTACCTGAATGGATATAAAGAAAGACAACCATCCTTACAGGAAGAAGCTTCTCTCATACTCCTCTGGCAGAAAACAACAAGCTAAAAATCAATGCACCAGTTTTGGCTCATTGTATTCAAATGCTGATCTTGGCTGCTGTAGTGTAAGCCCTATTGTTTTGTCCCTGTTAACAACCCCGGTCATCTTCTGTTGTTTTCAATGCTGCCACATTCAGAGTCTGGATATGATAGATGACGAGGTGAGACCTGCATGAATGTCTTCATGTGTCTGTCGAGTATTTGTCTGTGTTCATTCCCACACATCATTTATGGTGAAGATTGATTTTCCCACAGAGTAGTATGTGTTGTGACTGTAAACTGTGTAGTCATTGGTTGCAACAGAATATAGTACTATAGTTCTATAGTATAGATTCTAAGTATACTTATCATCATTAAGCGTTCTGTGGAGGATAGGCTTTCAGTGCATGGTTAAATACTGCATGTAAGAGCTGGAAAGTTTTGCATCTAATCTGCTTCTCTCCCTGTTGCACATGGTCAGATCCTGGACGAGGGACAGTTTCCAAAGCAGTGCCAGTGGCAGAACCGCTGCATCACAGAGTGGACCTCCCAGCAAGTGGCCCGCTGGCTCATGGGCCTCAACTTAGAACAATACATCCCAGAATTCACTGCCAAAAACATAGATGGAGAACAGCTGCTGCAGCTGGAGAGTCCTGAGCTCAAGGTAAGTTAAATGTTTTTCATACATATATTGTATTCACATACATATACACTAGATCCCACAGGTATATCAGAACATATGTCAGCCAGTGAGTATGAGAAATTAGAGTATAGCACTGCCAATCATGTGTTTTGGGTGATTTAGAAACAGTGCTTCCATTACAATTTTAATATTAATGGGTACATAGGTAGACCAAAGAAAGACAGATACTTATGTGCCGTTATTTGTTTCAGGCCCTTGGAGTCACTTCTTCCCAGGATCGTGCCCTGATCAAGAAAAAGATCAAAGATCTTAAAGTTCTGATGGAGAAGGCCAAGAGGAACCGAGAGAAAGTGGAGAAACAGCGCGAGAAGCTACGGAAGAGAGAGCTGGAGCAGCAGCAGAAAGAGGCGCGCAAAGAAAGCGCAGCAGAGTGAAGCGCACCGTTAGATCACCTCCCGTTTTACTGTAGCACCACACCAAGTAGCATCTCGAGGAACAGAACGTCAGCAGGCCCCACAAAAGAACCCTGAGGGACGCCTGCTCAGTAGTTCAATAGTTCTCAGTGGTGGAGCTACACGCCCAACTGTCGGAGATCGTTGAGTGACTTTTTCACCAAGCAAATCAAACCAAAACGAGCAGTTGGGTGATAGGAACCTGCCCCCCCCATTCATTTGCCTCATTTTACACCTCATCCTGTTTTTAGCCATTTAAGATTTTACTCAGTTTTATTTATTTTACTGTTTACTGCTGTAAATTAGGATTATTTATTCAAATCCAGAGTAAATCTGTGAAAAGTTCATCTCATCCTCATCCCATATCATCCTCAAAGCCGTCACCCATCACAGCACCTGTAGACATGACGACCATGTACAGTGATAAATACAAATATGTCTTATGTGCCATTTTGATAGACTTATGTACATCCTGTTCAGATACATAGATCAGTGGAATCGCTCTATTGCTTTGATGAAGCACAGACAGGTCAGGCCTGTGTGGTGGAGTGTATGAGGTAGTACTCATCTCCCACCACTGGGTGTCCCCATGCTGCTTACTTTCACTACTGAAGGAGGCGACACTGGAACTCTCCAATAGGAGCTGAAGCAGGAACCAAGTTTCACTGGAAGAAACAAACTCTCTCAGTACTTGCAAGAACACTGGAAGTGCAAACACTGTAAATTGAACCTCTGCACTGGCTCGTCCAATGCTCCTTACAGTATACACGTACCATACTAAAGCAGTTCACAAGGTATGAATGACGACAAGGACATACTGTAACTCATTGGACTGGTTCTAAAGGAGACTTCAGGTACAATGTAATCATGAAATTTGTAATTTACCAAACCTGTACCACAAAAACAAACAAAAAAAAATGTCAAAACGAAACTTCCTGCTTATATGCATAATGTTGCTTTGACACCGCTTGTAACCTGCTTTTGACCTCTTTTTATATTCTCTCTCAATAACAAAGTAAAACCCCGCCGCTGCCTTTAGAAATTCTAGAGAAGTAGAATTTTTCTGACCTCTACCCGCTTCTGTGTGAGTGTTGAAACACATACAGTAGAGTAAACATTTCTAATTGTTCTTTAATTTTTTCTTTCATAAAAAAAATCACAGGTCAGAGTTCACCATGCGAATTACTTTTGGACTCTCTGAATAATATTTAGGAATGCTGCCATATAGACGAGTTATCTCCGTGATCGAGGACAGATGCAGTGAGTCCAGAAATTGTCTTAAAAATGATCGCACCTGATGTTACACTGGAAATTGCACCTCATGGATGCAATGTAGTTATAATTTTCCTATGAAACTGGTTCAGTTAACATTTGATTTACTTGTTAGATAAAAAATATATACCTTTGAAATTATTTTGATGTATGTACTTAATGCAGTTCTTGTTTTAGGATTACGGCGCTCACCGAGAGACATGTTCCCTGTGTTACTTCTTTAGCATTCCCGAGAATCATTCCATAGGTTTACAGCAAATATAGAGACACCAGTGTCACCGTGATAAAAAAAAACAAAAAACACGAAGGCAGCTTTGGTTATGATTCCCTTTTGGTCTCAAGGGCACCGCCTGGTGAACTGTTAACAGGTTAAGGATATGAATAATAGTAGGGGTTACAGATACCTCCGTGCAATGCCACAGTAATACAGGTATCACTGATCTGTTAATGTTATTATTTATTTATTTCTGTATTTAATGAAGCAACTGACTACTGTTTATGATAACTTATACAAAATAAGAGTATTATTAACACCTAACAATGATTTATCCAGAATTGTATGATTACTTCCTATTGCCAAAATATAATTAAACCTGTTCATTAAAAGTGATTTTAGATTCGAATGGTTGTTATCAAATGAAGGACGTAAAGTTTGGAAACGCAAAACGCAGTAATACTCCCCCATCGTGCTTGTGGTTTTTCCTCTAATACAACCATAGTGCTGCTCCAGTGCAACTTCAATAAACTGCTCATGATGTATTCTTATGGAATATTTTGTAACACTTGAACCTTTCTGTGAATACCCCCCCACCCCCACCTCTGTCAAGTCAGTCCGCCCGACTGCACTCTTTTGTATGTATAGTAAAACACTGAGAGCAATACGCTGTAAGAATCCTAAAGAAGCCTTGTTTTCTATCGTGTCAGTGTGTGTGCACAGTTTGTCTGAGGGCTGAGGAGGCTAAAAGGTCACGCCTGAGGCCAAAATGTGATCTTTTCTATGTGCTTGACTGAGCTTGACTAGGCATGATGGAACCAACATATGGATGAGATCCCTGGTGCTCCTGGCGGGGGGTTTGAGTCATGTCTGGAAGGGTTTGTCTTTAATGTTCATAGAGAGCAAAAGATAATCACCACAAACTGCTAGCCATGCTTTCACTCTTTTAAAAAAGCTGTGCTTATTCTCTTCCTACTCCTCCCCTTCTTTTTTTGTCTTAACCTTGCTCTCTTTTTCGCATTCTGAAAAGTTTGAAAGGGCAGCTACCTGTCACACCGAATAAAATGTGCGGTCACTGTCCCTAGTTTGCTTTTGTTTCTTCTTTTTTCACCATGTGTCTGACTTTCTCTACATAGTGTGAATGGTCATAATTAAAATTACATATTTTTCCTCTTACCTTTAGTGCTATTTATCTGCCTAGATTGTTTTGGTGTTGGAGATATTGGCTTTAGAGCCTTCCCTCAATTATAATGGAACTAGATGGCACTCTGCTTGTGTTGCTCAAAGTGACAAAAAACTCAACAGCAATGTCTCTCTCCAGAAATCATGACCTAGATACTCAAGATAATCCACAGACCTTGTTGCGAGCAGTTTCGTGTAGGAACTATTTTTTTGTGCGTATCACTGCGCAGAAGGAAGCGTGCATCTACTGCTAGCTTACCTCTGGGCTAGCTAACATAAGAGCTCAGCCGAGGAGGACGCTGTTAATGTTTAAATCACAGGCCATAACAAACACGAGCCTCTTGTCTCTTGAATGTACTCATGGACAAAAGGCTTCTGCTTGTGACGGCATGATTTAAACATTAATGGCGTCGTCCTAGGCTGAGCTATATGCCAGGTGAGCTAGCAGTAGATGCATGTAGTTTGGCAGACATCTCTACAGCTGATATCTCAAACACTCGGCAACTCACACCAAAATAATCTAGATTGAAAAATAGTGCTACAGGTAAGAAGAAAAATATGTACTTTTTGATTTAAGGGTGAACTGTCCCTTTAAGTACGACAGAAATCTGAGTCTCATGCAGCAGGACGGTGTGCAAAATTCATGTTTTGACTGTTTATGATTGTTCCTTTTTCATTCTTCTGTGTAGAATTTATCATAGTAAACCTGATCGTCATGTTAAGATAGAATAGACGAGAACAAGAATATTTCTCTCCAAAACATGTTCACATGGCCTGTTATCTTAACCATGTGACCCTCCACTGCCTCATGCCTTTCTCCCAGTGGACATCTCAGCAGACTGGCTGACCTGGAGTCAACCACAGTCAGCTGTAGCTCTCCAGCCCCTCCCTCTCTGCTTTCTATTTATATTCAGCCTAATTTCACTCCAGGGCTATTTTTCTCTCTCTGACGACTCCCTCCTGTCACTTGTTGCCCCTCTTCATTTCCGTCTTCCTTCCTCGTGCACCTCCTTTATGTGATGGCAGGGGCTTCTGCAGGCCTTCTGGTGTGGGTATGATTGACACCTTCATTATCACCATTTGCACATTTCTTTCTAATCTCCTCCACGCCGTGTGGAGAGCAATAGCAGCCGTGCCGGCTGGTTTGGCAGTGCCATACGAGGAGCGAAGGCCTACTTTTAGAGAGCTCATGGAGGAGCTGAGCCCCAGACAACTGGCTGAGAAACAGCTGAAGCGACAGTTTATGGAGGCCCTGCAGGCCAACAATGCCCAGGAGGTCAAACAGATTCTGCACACCAGGAAATTAGATATTGACACTGTGCTGGAGGTGGAGGACCCCAGCATGGTGCTTGCCTCATATAAACAAGGTAAGGAGGAAGTAGGATGAGATCCACATTGCACCAGCAGCAACTGTAATGTTTGCCATGCTAGGCTATCAAGTGTTAAGTCCAAGAAAGATGAGTTATTGTGACTCTGAATTGGACAATATCCCTGAAAGATTATGTATTTTCAGTAAAAAGAGATTGTCAAAGTAGCTCCACAAGGCCTCAAAACAAACTTACATTTTTATCTTATTTACCACAGGTTACTGGCTCCCGGGCTACAAACTGGAGAAGTCCTGGGCGATGGGCATTCATGTATGTGTGATGTACAATGCTGTG
The DNA here is from genome assembly GCF_006386435.1 of Epinephelus moara. Classification (NCBI taxonomy): domain Eukaryota; kingdom Metazoa; phylum Chordata; class Actinopteri; order Perciformes; family Serranidae; genus Epinephelus; species Epinephelus moara. Next base: position 13,786,551 of record NC_065527.1, read on the forward strand.
GAAACAGCTCTGGTGCTCATTCAGGAAGGTGCAGCCATCAACCAGAAGCCCAACGGGAAGACGCCGCTGCATGTGGCCTGCGAGGTTTCCAACAGCGAGTGTGTCGCCTTGCTTTTGGCTCACAGGGCAAAAGTCAACAGCCTGTCGCTGAGCGGACACACAGCGCTGCACTACTGCATCACCAGGGAGTCTGTGGACTGTGCCAAGCAGCTAATCCTCAAAGGTCAGGAGGGAAGGATGCATGGGTAGATGGATATATTAGTAGAAGGATGAGAGTGCATTCAAAGGCAAGGCAGGGCAAGGTTATTCATGTAACATCATTCAGACAAAAGGGAATTCAAAGTGCTTTACAGGGGCATAAAAATACTTTAAACATAAGGCATTAAGAAAACATTAAAGTTGCATTCAAAAGACATTAAAAATGAAGCAAAAACAAGCAAATTAATAGTTAAAAAATAGGGTGGAAATGCATAAAGATACAATGAAAAGAAGTTATGTATGGAGTTTATTGGAAAGCCACAGTAGCCAATAATGTTTTATGTCCCAAAACTACTAAATAACTATTTCTTTTTCCCCCATGGAGGTGCAAATGTCAATGAGCCCAGCAACAACAATGAGGAGGTGACACCTTTACACACAGCAGCCAGATTCGGCGTCCCAGAGCTGGTAGCTCTCTACTTGGCCCACGGAGCATCTGTCAATGCAGTCAACTCTCTCCAGGAGACTGCCCTGATGACTGCGTGCTTCTGGGCTTTTGACGCCAAAGAGCAAACCTACAGCCAAGATCACCATCTTGTCTGCCGTCTCTTGCTGGACCACCATGCAGGTGAGTTGTTTTCTGGACTTCTGTGCATGTATTGATTTGTTTTCTACAACATTTCACGTCTGTTTTAGACCCCAACCTCCGAGAAGAGGACAATAAAACAGCTCTTCACAAGGCGTCCTGGAACTGCGATCACGTCCTGATGCAGATGCTGCTGGAGGCCGGAGCAGACACGCGATCCATGGACATCAACGGCTGTGCCCCCATTCAGTATCTCCTCAAAGTGACCGGTGTCAGGCCCATGGCCATACCTGAGCTCTGCTATCAGCTGCTGCTTAACTTCAACGCAGCACGGGTCTACCCGCCCCAGTTCCACAAGGTGAGAGCTCAAACTGATGTTATTAGATCATATTTTAAACAGTACCTACAGTATCTGTGGCTGATTACATGTTGATAGGTCTTCTTGTGCTGTGTGTCATGTTGTGTGTTGCTTTGTGCAGGTGTTGCAGACCTGCTGTGACTACCCCAGAGCAGTGGAAGTCATGGTCAACTCTTATGAACGTTTGAAGCCCACAAAGAAGTGGAGAGCTGCCATTCCTGATGACTGCTACCAGGTAGCATGAAGTGTGTGTTCAGTGTAGAACCGAGCAAGTAGTAAGAATGTCACTACTGTCTTTGTTTAAAAGACTCCACAATCTGTTTTTCTTTGCTTCCTCAGCGACATAAAGACTTCTACGACTCCATGTTTGCTGTTTGCTCCAACACTCCTCGCAGCCTGCTTCACCTGACCAGATGTGCCATCAGACTCAGCCTGGCTACATCCTGCCACAGAGGTATAGCGCAGCTGCCTCTGCCATCTCCCATTAAGAAATATTTATTGCTGGAACCTGAGGGGATACTGTACTGATGGAGAGACTTTTTGTTCAGAAAGGGACAATACTCACGACGTGATGATTGTAATCAAACATTTACTTCCTGTCTGCAGACTGAGGAAAATGAAAATGCTGCTAGTTGGAGCTGGTACTAACCATTGATGTTTATTGATAACTAACGTGTGGCTTTTTTGTTTTTGCCTAACATTCCCAGAGGCCTTTGTCTGGAACATAAGAAATCCCTCTACATGCACATTGTCTTGCTGGAGTTGAACTCTAATCACTTGCTATAAAACTGATTAATGAAGTTGATCTGAAGCTGGACATGACAAAGGATGCCATTCAACTAAGCCCAAATTATGAATGGATTGACCATTCAACCAGAAATATGCAGTAATTTGAGTGACAGGTGAGCAAATAGCAATATGCTGATGAAAACTGCTGTGCAACTTAGTAATAATAATCATTTATAGTGATTGACAAGTGAGATTTTTTTGCCCGCTGGGCCTCACAACCTCTCTTTCTGTAATCCCTGTGTTATTTATGTCTCTAACCTTCCACAGAGGCCTTATTTGTCTCTTCTAAAGTGACATGAGTGTCAGTAAAGACAATTTATCTTTTACACATCTATCACAGTGCTGCCTCGTACTTCAGGGAATCCAGATCTACCTGGCAACCTGCCTGAATGCTTCCTGTCTTCCTCACACTCTTGTGATGCCCCACTATTTGCAGAGCAAACACTTGACAAAGCCCTCCACAACAAGTGCTTGTTTTTTTCCAGTGGTCTGCACACGAAGCCGTGTACAGACACCATTTTGTCATCGTCTGGAAATAAAATTAAAACTCCGATCTCCCTCAAAATAGAGGTTACTCTGCAAAACAGTGATGGTAATAATATCCTTGTCAAGATATATAAGAATATCCAACTTAACTCAACACCAGATGCTCTCTTTGAGCTGCTTTACATCCTGACTTCAAAGGTAGATTCTCATCTAAAGGAAGACGACTAAACCAACCTTGAAAAGTCTCAGGTAGAATTTAATTGTGACCTGAGCCAATAACCCAGCCACAACCGACGATCCCTGACTTAGTGACATATTTTATGGCTATTTTATATTATATTTCATGCATAACAATATCAGCACAGAACAAGTGATAAACAGTACAATCAACTCAAATATTGAACTCAACAACTGCAGGAAGTTTGCATAGAACAAATGATCTGGAGGAATTTTAGCAAGTAATTGCGTCAAAGATGAGTTTTCCTTATATTTAAGGACTTTATAAGATTCTCTGTCTGTATTATGTACTTTTTTTTTTTACATTTTTAACAGTCATACATACTTAACAGGTTTTAACTGCATTCTTTTCTAATGCAGGACAAGACGTTAGCAGAGAATGAAGGCTCTGTGAACATAGGTTGTGTTCAGGATTCACTGTGCCCTTATTCTGTGAGATTTTTAAAAAATATTATTTTGTATAATAAGCTAAACTTTGAAAAGCTGAGATACAGGTCTACTGTATATATATTTTTTAGAGGCCTCGCAACCCTCTGCAAAGCTTTGGCGACCCCTTGTGGGGGTCTGGACCCCCAGATAGGGAACCTGTGCAAAAGAGGGTAGCACGCAAGACTGAGGCTGTCGTCTGAGCAGAGAGGCACTGCTGAGCTATTGTACAGCGATGTTGTTGAAGGGGAGAAAGAGGAGAAAATGAACAGGCAGTCTCACGAATCATTAAGATGAAGGCTACATTTGGATGGGAGCTTTTTCTTTATCTCCAATCGGTGCGCATTGATACAGCTTGGATGGTTTGTCCTGCAATTCTTTGAACCATCCCAGGATCCGGGGCTTAGTGTCATATCTTTTATGCCAAATAATTAGAGGCAACTGGAATCCATAGGTGTACATTTTAGGGGGGATGCAGGGATACATCCCCCTCAGTATTTACAACATGTGCTTTTGTCCCCCACTGCAAACATGGAAGTAGCAGAGGACTTTTATTTTGACAAAATTAAAGACATTTACACCATAAATCAATGCAGAAAAGGCACACGTTGGTAGAGGAGCCTAAACCCCCGTCTCATATGTGTGTCCTGCAGTGTTTAAGAAAACTACGCCCTTGCCAGGATCAGTGACCTCACTGTCTTACAACAGTAGTTTGTACCTGTGGTGAGCTGTTGGTGTAATCATTAGGAACATTATGGCAGTCCATAGATCATACACATAAACAGGTGAGGCTGAGCAGACATCTCTTGTACAGGAACATTGTCTGGATGACTTCAGGGTCAGACGTTATTCCCTGAGCTCTTAAAATAGACCAGTAAAAGTCAGGCGGAGGGAGATTATATACTTAAATCATGCATTTTAATAACAGGAAGAGGGAAATGGGTTTCGCATTTAACTGAACTTGACCGCTGTAGCGATTCTGACATTGCAGTGATCTTATTTTTTATTCTCTTATCTTTGAAAATGAGCTTGCATAACGCTGTGTTTGTATTGCTGCCATGCCAATCGTGCCTGAATGAGCAGGAAAACGGAATTAAGAGAGACAAGTAGAGAAAAGTAACAAAACCAGAATAGAGCACGACATGTGGGCACACTAATGAAGGGGCGCAACAGAGCAGCACAGCCAGTTCTCAAACCCCTATTGGCAGCTGGCCATGAAAAAAAGCCACTGGACTGTGTCTGCGATGGTGACAGACAAACAGAGCAAAATTTCCTAAAAACAAGCTGCAGGGGGAGAAGAGGGAGTCAGAGGGAGAAAACAACTTCCAGATATGTTAGAGAGCAGTGGCACATGGGGCTGTGTCCTCAACATACTGATAAGATCTTTCTGGTCCGAATAGAAGCACAGGGTTAAGTTCATAAACGCACCATGAGCTGCACAAGCCACAAGAAATGATGTGTTGAGAAGTGAGATTTTTATTTTCTACATTCACTGGTCCTTTTAGTGGCGAACCACAACTTCAGTACAGTCACACGTGGCTTTTGAGATTAATGTTTATACAGTTTAAAATGCAAATGTGTCTGTTGGTGCACAGACAGTTCACAAATCATGATAAAAGTCTAAAGCTAAAGATTCATATTTTAACCAACAAGAGCAATGCTAAACACTACAAACTGACTGAATTGAGAAGTACAGTGTTTGAACGTTTGACTGGTTTGTAATGAAGACATGGAAAAACGTGAAATTGTTAGATACAGATAAGGCAATATCTGTTAGATCAGCACTAAAGCATTTGACATTTCACAAAGGCCTTTACACCCTCTAAAGTGGGTTATTAAATATACAACACATGCATCATTACAAAACACTTAGCATGATATTATCTAGTGACTGCAGGTCTACAGTTACTCTCAGAGAAACACTGAAAAGTTTCTTGGAAACAGTTTAAAAAGTGTGTATGGTATTTTCGCTCCTGCTGTGATTAACTTCACACCAGTTTCAACAGAGGAGAATTATTATTGTGTAGTACAGCTTTCACTTGGCAGTTTTACAGTTAAAATATAATTACTCACAGTTCAACCGTACAAATTAACTTCACATATGCTGCAATGCTATGTTATAACAATTCCACTTCTCCAGAAAGGCACTTTCTCATTTTTGCTCTACGGAACCAAACATCCATCAAATATTATTCACAATATTCCAACTTTTAAAATGATCGCAGCCTGCATAGATTGAAGACTAAGGTAGGTAGCTTACTGACGTACATTAAAAGAACAATATTCTTTTACACCTTATACTAAAGAAGCTTAAAGACTAAAAATTTACATTGATGTCATCAAAGCAAAAATACTATCATTTTATGCCACGCATAACCCGTGCAAATTCTTCTTCTGGCATCTCTAAAATGCTGTGGCTGTGTAAGAGCTGAACTCCACTGAAATGCATAAGTTGTGCGAGTGAAGCAATGCTACAAGTTCAAAATGACTGAAATGCCTCCATGAACATAAGTGGAGGAACAGACTTTGCTCCTCTGGTGTTTATGCTGGAGTAGTTGAGCATGTTCCCATTTTGTTTAACTCAAGTGACCCTGCAGCTGGTTTTGGCTGGGTGTTTCAAGGCATCGATACACACTTAGCCTACAAAACTTTACCCAGGACACTGACCAAAGACCGTGTGCAAAGCTTAAGATTGTGAAGAAAAAAAAAGTTACATTAACACAAACAGCATGCTTACTTCCAAGTGTTAACATGGTATTATAAGTGATAACTGAGTGTAATGAGTGAGGCAAAGGGAGATTAATACTAGTTCCATTGCCATTAGCAGCCTGTAATCGTCGTATAGTAAAATGAAATTGCCTGAAGGCTGGTTGGAATATTTTTCAGCTCAGTTATTCCGGTGCATTAATCTGTTTCTCCACACCAACAATAGCCATTTCCTTTATCCAGATTTCTCTCTCCTATGCGACAAAGGAACCCACATACACAAGTCCATGTTCAGCAGCGTGCTGAAAGCCTTTGGTGCCTTCTTCCACTTACAGTACAAGCTTATCCATTTCTTCCAACATGGATCCTCTTTGTCTTCTTACATTTATTGTGTCCTTCAGTCCGCCATCACAGAGTCCTCTTGGAATTGCCCAGTCTCTTTGGATCCTTGCTGGGCATGCACCAGTCGTCAGCCTCTATGGTCGTCTGGTAATGCCGTAAGGCTGACTTGTTGAAAACAGGAAGTCTCTCGACTGACTCTGAGGACAAGGCCTGTGATACGCAACAGAAGGGTTCTTATTGGCCTTTTCACGCAGACATGTATGCTTGATTTACAATCAGTTCCAGGTAATTTCTCGTTGGGCTTTCCTTCAAAGATCCCTCTATACACTCCTTAAAGGGACAGTTCACCTTAGAACCTAGAAAAAAATCTTTCCCCTCTTATCTGTAGTGCTTTTCATCAGTCTAGATAGTTTTGGTGCAAGTTGCAGAGTGTTGGAGATAAATTGTAGAGACGTCTGCCTTTTTGAATATAATGAAACTACATGACACTCAGCTTGTGGTGCTCAAAGTTCCGAAAATATTCCTTAAAAACTCAACAGCAATGTCTCTTTCCAGGAATCATGACCTGATTACTCAAGATTATCAACAGACCTCGTTGTGAACAGTTTCAAGCGGGAACTATTTTCTTTCCACTGAAGTACACCAACCATATCACTGTGTAGATGGAAGCGTGCATCTACTGCTAGCTCACCTAGCACCGATTAGACCGACCAACATTGTGCACGAGCCTCATCCATGAGCAGACGCACACTTCCTTCCGTGCGATGATGTGGTTATCGGGCATAGTTTGGTAGTAAGAAAAAAGCTCCTGCATGAAACTGCTCATAAGGTCTGTGGAGTAACCAGGTCAAGAGACATTGCTGATGAGTTTTTAAAATGTATATTTCTGGCGCTTCAGCACCAAAACTACAGGTAAGAGGAAAAATATGTACATTTGATTTTGGGTTGAACTGTCTCTTTAAAGTAGAGGCCGAAAAGGTCTCTCTGTGGTGAGTTATAACACACAACATGACACACATTAGTAGTGAATTGCCTGCATTACACAGCTACGCCACATCTGCCACCACTCAGTCAATCAACCTTGTGCAGCTGACAGTAAATATATACGTGAACTCTACACCAACTTGGCTATTAAGGTTATTTCTGACAGTGTGTGTGGAGGTAGTGCAGTTCTCACCTTCAAGTATATGACAGCTGAGGTGCCGTAGCCCTCCATAGAGTAGAGCTGCAGGTCTCCCTGAAAGTACCTGGCATAGAGACGGGAGATGGGCAGGCCATAGCCAAAACCAGCCTGACAGAAGACAACAGTATCAATACAGATTAGCCTGTCTGGACCAGTTGCTAAAATATTACAACATTTACGAAATAAGGTGGATGTTGTGGTGGGTTTGTGGTGTGGACAGGTCTTGTGTTTTTCTCATGGTTACAGTGTAATCCATTGCAATGTTGCAGACTGCATTCCTCTCTGTAATAAGCTAATGTGCAACCTTGCTCAGCTGTGTGAGTCTTTGTGAAATTAACCATTTAGATAACTTGTAATCCCAGTTGAAACCTCGTCATTAAATGCAAAAGCAAGCTTGTAGCATACAGTCCACTGACTAAGACAACACTGAAGGCAGGTTTAGTCTCACCAGTGGTGCATTGCGAGAGTTGTCTACGTGGACTGGACTGGGTGCCGTGGAGTACATATAGCTGAACAGGCGCTCGATCTTCCTCAGAGGGACTCCGCCTCCTTTGTCAGACATCTAAAAATAAAGGGGAGGTATTTTATATCAACAAGGCTCCTCTCATTGTTCTGGTAGCAGTGACCTAATCAGCTCTTAAGCATTTGCCATTTGAATGGAATCTAAACAGTGTCATGCTTTGTGAATCAGGTCATCTGGATTAGCTTTATTTATATACTACCAAGGTTCAAATGGACATGCATACAGTACACAGTATAGCTGATGGCAGTGACTGGAACAACACTTGTTTGCTGGTGTAATTTTAACCTGATTTCCCCTGCACAGTGTTGCCTTTAGTGTAAATTTGTGATCAAACCTTAACTCTGTGTACTTATCTACCTTGATAGTGAGGTCCTCAGTTCCCAGTGAGACTTGCACTTTGATCGGGGGCAACATTGGGCTCGTCTCATGGGTCTCTACTGTAGCTCTCATGGCGTTCTGACAGAGAAGCAGATTACAAAACGAGTTAGCAGACATGTGGCGATGAATATTGTAAGTCTAGTTTTCAGGGTTTGCCTGGCACTGTACCTTGAAAAGCTCAAACAGCATATGATAGAGATGGGATGGCACATAGACAATGTGGAGGTCCTGGTTGGGGGTTTTGGCTGTGAAAAAATGTAATAAAACTGATCACATGGGAAAAAAGACACCTTTCCTAAATGTGGAAATATGTTAAAACCATGACAAATCAATAACCCTGATACCCTGACTGAAAAGTACACCAGTGCTTGAAAGCAGACCTCTAAGAAAACTGCATGCATTACAAAACTACACATTAACTCTGGCCTGAGACAAGACAAGCATTTTCAATATCAGTGGAAAAAAATAAAGCCATTCCTGCCAAATTAAACAAAGAAAAGGACATTGTAACTCCATTCATCATTTCGATTTATATAATCTAGAACATGTCTACCAAGAACATGCTGGCCTAGTATGTACAGTTTATATTAAAATCCCTGGTGCATGTTCTGACTCAATCTGCAGCAGGACTTCGGTTTATGGATTCAGTTATAGAACATATTGTATCAATAACTATCACACTTATTCTACTAAACCACATATTCATCTATACAGTATATTAGTCTCTTTTGGCTGGACAGCAGCATGTGAGGCCAGCCCTATAAACACGAAAGTCTGTCGGTGAGTGAAAAAGTAAGTGAGTGAGTGAGTGCGTGAATGATGATTTTACACCATTGGTTTGAGTGAGTGATGACATAAATGTGAATATTTCCCCTTTTGAAATGAATAGCCGCAGACAGGCTGACAGAGCCGTGGATGCTGAGAGTCCTGCATTACTGTATTCCTCATTTTTTGTAACCAATGTAGCATGATAGCATGGTGGAATTAGCAAGCTAACAATTTATCAACTTACTGTAATACCTCATCCACACACTGTTGTCACAGCGTAGGAAAGCACATTGCTATTGTCAGATGAGTGACAACTTTGTTCGACTCATTTTCAGTCACCACTGTAACGTTAGCATAAAAACATGGTGGAATCATAGACTGTATAAAAAACAGACGCTGTGTCTATGATGTCACCCACTGGTTTGCGGACTGCTGTTTTGAAGCCTTGAAGTTTGGCCATTGCCATCTTGGTTTTTTGGTGCCAGAAGTGACCATATTTAAATGAGAGGGATGAGCTGACTCAGACTGTGGCGGCGCCTCATGGACAGCCTGTCACTCAAGTGGCCTTCCCCTTTAATATGTGTAACTTTGGGCCTTAATAAAATGTGAACGGGTGAGTTTTATAACGAGAATTACCGTCCCCAATTTTATGCCTTTACACACCAGTCAAGTTTCTCTTACAGTTTACAATCATGTCTGTGAAAATATGGGTGCTTTACACACATCTTCTCCCCGGCAAAATGTCATCACTTCATTATATCCTATTGGACATTTGTGTGAAGTCTTGTCATAATCAGCATAGGAATTCTGACCTTGATTTTTGACCTTCAGCCACCAAATTCTAATCAATTACTTTTTCGGTCCAAGTAAACGTTTGTGTCAAATTTGAAGAAATTTCCCCAGGTCGTTCTTAAGATATCATGTTCATGTGACGAAAGTACATACAGACAACCCGAAAAAACATGTTTATTTCTGCTGTGACGTTTTGGAACCAACCCTTAAGTGACCATTCGATGAACTGCTGTTTTTGGCACTTCTGCATTAGCTTCATTTTTCAGCCTCTGAGGTTGCCGCTTGGGTGGAATTACCAATTAGCAATTAGCATTAACTCGCCTAGCCAAGTTTTTGACAGACAAAAGAGAGAATCACCTCATCAATTTGTTTGAGGAACAGAAGTGTCTGTGTGACACACAAGCCTTTAAAATTAATGAGAAACATTACGTAATATTACATGATACAGTGTCGGACTGGATGCCGCCACAGTTTTGAGAAGAAAGGGGAGATAAGACGTAAGAACGGGTGCCAACACCTTTGTAACAATCCATAACTAGAGGTCACAACATGAACTATTTCCTTTGGCCAATTAAACATGCCTATAGAACGTTTTACAAATCATCGTTATCGGTGGAACTTGGCTCCGATAGTGGCCTCCACCAGTCACACAGGGACGTTCATCACCGACCAGAGCTGAAGAGGGGAGGGTTGTGTTAATAGGAGCAAACAGGTGCTTGATAAGGGGGTACAGCACCAGAGAAAGGGGGTCCCTCTGCCAAAGTGTATTGGTCTTCTTCTTAATGTATTTACAGATTTTAAAATCAGAATCTTTTACAAGACCTCTGGCATCCAGCACGGTCCAGCCATAAACTCAGTTTTGACATAGTCTCATTATGCATGTACATTAATCATACTACCCACAGTTTTTAATGTTTTCCCACCCCAGATGTATGAGCAAACACGTGATAAAATAAAGCCTTCCCCTGCTCTGGTTAGTTTGTCACATTATCTGTAGATAATGAATTAAATGGAGGAATGCCTGATGCTGACGCCAGCTCTTGGCAGGCCCAACTAACAGGACACAGACACCGGGAGCCTCACTTAAGCCAAAACAGATTAATCCTAAAAGGTTTAGTTGAATTTTCAAGAGCACACCAGCACAACTTCCCTCTCACACAGATATCTACAAAAAATGTGGATAAAAACCATCTGCAAATACAAACATGAAGGTTGTTTTTTAAGACTTACAATTGACTTCTATGATCTGCATATCAGGAGAGGTCAGGTAATACTGCTCACATAGCATCTTTGAAGTCTCATAGGCATCTAGAGAGCGGGGAAAAAAATATCTGTGGTTACTTTGAAGCGTGAGAAAGTGGAGAACAACAGCAGAGAAACGTATGTCTCCGTCTTTCAGTGCATCAGTTTACACAACATCGAAAAGGTGGGTGTTTTCACTTCCCACTCTGTGTATTGACTCTAAAAATATCAGATGATAAAAGGTCAAACAATCATGAATCTGTACAAACAGAGACTGAGGGACAGTAGATAACACATCCAGGGTATGTATGAGTGTGTATGTATAGACAGCCGTATTGGAGCTGAGAAAGATTATTCATTACCTTTTACTACCTCCACGACGTCACATGTGGGGTCGATGCTGCCTATGTGTTTAGGATGGGCTGGGTTCACGCTGCCTTCGAAGATTAATGCTACAGGGCACAAAGCAACAAATGTGTGTGACTCAAAATCCGTAGAGATACAATTCATTGTCCATAGTTTTTCTACATTTGTAAATATTTTACAATTATAGAGCACATGTCAAGTTGACTAAGTTCCATAGAATTAATGTAAAACCTTCAAGGCAGGCTGGGTGTTGACCATGTGGATTTTTTTTCCCAGCATTAAATCTTAAAAATCACATTAGACACAATGAGACAAAAAGGACAAAATGTGCTGTGACATTTCTAAATCCCAGCTCTCAAACATTATCACACGTTGGCTTTAATCTTATGACATGAGCTTCGTGTGTGAGCAACTGTGTTGATTAACTCACAGTCAATCACCGAGTGCTATACTGACTGTGCTGGTTCATGAGCATGCGTGTGGAGATGCGGCTCATGTAGAAGCGGTCCAGGAAGTACTGAACGTTCTGGTTGGTGACGGGGTCCACGCCAAAGGCCTCCTTGTACTCCACCACGCCCTGAGCCATGGTGGGCACCACGTTGTTGTGCCGATTACGGACGTTTACCAGAGTCCGTGTGAAGCTGGGAGGGCACAGACATGATAGGCGTGTGAGTGTGTGAGGGCAGGTAGTACAGTGCACTAGGATTATTGGGATATATGTAACCAGCAGTGTGAATGGCACTGGGCACTGGGTTGAAAGCAGTAAAAAATGCTCTAACATTTGGTATCTGATTAAGAGTTAAAGTACGTGTGCACATACAAGGAATGTGACTTCGGTAAACTTTGCTCTCAATGTACCAGTATTGACATTATCTGGTAATTACCGCTTTTTGACTGGGACAATCTATGAAAGTCCACCACATTTCAATCTCTTCAGTCATAAAGTCTGGTTAAAATAATTCCCACCATGTTCTCAAACAACGCAAAAGAGCGTCAGCAACAAAATCAGCTGGATTGCACTTTTCTTGATTGTAATATCCAAACTGGCTGTGAGTGTTGCTGAGCAGCGTCTTGAGCCGTACCTTTTGTTTCTATTAATTCCTATCGCTCACTTTGAAAGCGCAGCAATGGAAGACGTACAGCTGATTTATGGAGTTGTTTGTTATAGCTCGTCATTTCACTGCAACAACCTAAATAAGGTGGCAGCTGGCTGCAGGGGAGATCACAAGGGAGCTAAAAATTTCTGGCAAATGACCGTCGCTAATAACAATCTACTTGCTGTTGGCTATATTTCATTATTCTATGTCTATACAACGCATGGAGATAGCAAGTGCTCACCCATCTTTGAAGTGGTTACGCTGGTTTGTTTACATGGTGTAGCAGTACTATTAATTGTTATTTAAGCACCGTTAGCACAGATAATATTTGACCAGCCTTTTTCCCATTTATCCAAGATGTTAAAATCCTTCAGGACACATCGACAGGCATCAATTTCGGTGATTATACACAAATAAAAGTATAATTATGAATAATGTATTTCATTTCTGCCGATAGATCCCCCTAAAGCCTACACACTGGACTTTAAATGGAGGTTCTGCTTTTCTTTTTCAGTCTTTGAGTCTGACGGTGGCCTTCAGGAACTGTGAGTGAGATCACAATTTGGACTGATCCTGTCTTTGTAGTGTGAGGTCGAAAATAGGCAGTTAAATAATTCCTGGATTACTGAATTAGTGTTGGCAGTTACTGAAGAATTAACCAACTGGATTGGTAACAGCAACAAAACAACTAGACAGGGACATGGTGAAGGTCTACACAAGCAGTACGTATGTATTGGAAAGTGTCTGTAAATGACTTACCTTTTCAGGACATCTTTGTCATCTGGATCCTTTTCTAAAAAATCTACAATCTCCAACAAACTCTGTGAATACCTGGTGGACACAAAAGGGTGGACTTTAGCAGAAAATAAGAGACACGCAAGCATTAAAAACTACTCAGCAAGCAGTGAATTTCTGCTAGACTAGACATGCTTGAAATTCTTAACCAGTTTCACAACTGTGTAATTATTTCCACATGATTAAAATGACAATGTCTCCTCTTTGGATAACAGTTGCTTATTTTATCAAAGAGTTTATCTGTAGGCTAGTGGATGCAGAGGAGTTGTTTGAGTCACACTCTCTCATGCTGTCTCACAGCAGAGAAACTGGGTGAAAGGTGAACAGCAGTGTGACTGCCTATGATTTCAATGTGCTCGGTTTGTCCCTCAATTGACCTTCAGCGCTCAAATTTTGGATTAAGCCCCGTCATGCAAACAGATGTACATCCTGAAATAGACTATTCTGCGACTTGTGGTTTCACAAGCTTGCCAGGAAATATCAAGGCATGACCTCTCTGCCCTTGTCGACAACGTTAACAAGTGACAGATCTACTCTTTGCTGGCAACCAAAGAGCTCTGCTGTAGTGAGAAGAGAAAGCCACAGTGAAGGAGGTACACAGCCATATATAGACACTCCTGTGGCTCTTATAAGAAGAGCAGGGTGGGGTAATGACGGTAATGCTAACATGTCTCAACGTGACATAATCAACATGCTAGGGTGAAGTCTCCTGCAGAATAGAATAGTTTTAATGTGACCAGGAAGTAGCAGCTATGGTGGAAAAACAAAATCCAAGAGAAAATGATTACAGCTGAAAACCTACAACAAACATAATTACCCTATGTACACACATTTACTTGGCTGCACCCCCAATGTTTACAACCTTTCACTCTTCTTTACAACATGTACCTTGAAATGGGCGTGTGCACACAGATTCGCACATGTCAGCATAACTCTGTGTGAATTTTCTAACTACAAACAAATGCTGCCATGCACCAAGTAGCGTGAATTCTCCAAAATTCCAAAACAGTGCTGCATCTTGATGGCAAAACATGAAACTGGAGCGTACACATAATCCTTTAAGCTATATTACACAAGAATAACATATCACCATGACAACAGCCAGTACATTAGCCTATCCAGTATAAATAAAGTACACTCCCAGATCGATGGCATCGAGCCAGACAGTGCTCAGACAACAGCGGGGTGAGCGAGGAGGTGATTCGCTTCATGGTTAAACAGAGCAGACAGTTGGAAAACCTCACGTAACCTCTGAAAACATCAACAGCAGTGTTTTTATCAGATCACAGCTGTAAGCCTGACTGGTTAAATTTAACAAAACCACAGGAGAACAATTGCATACAAAACAGATTTAATGATTTGAAGCTAAAGTTGCTTTAAGTCCACAGGCTGAAATACAAAGGGAATATGCTTTGAGACATAATGAGGAGAACTTGAATCACCCAGACACTACCGTTTCATGACTACCCCCTGCTGAACGAGTCCCCGTGTGACCTTGTGTAACCAGGGAATCCTGTACTAAGTGACAATAGAAATACAGCAGGACTCTCATGCCACAGTTTCATGATCCTGCCCTCTCTTTTGCTTTGATTCTGATGCAAAGGTGCAGGAAGACTTGTTGGAAAACTAAGATTATTTAAGTCTTGAAAAGAAGATCCCGCACACTGCTTTAACTCAGCTTCACAATGTATTATTTATACTGACATTTCAGTCCCTCTGGACTTTTGTCAGGTATCCAACAGGTTGTATTCGAAGACACAGTATGCAGGGTAGCCTAGGAATCCTACCAGCTGATGAGGAGCTTTAGGGATGGAGTGCCGAGGAGCTTGTCAGGGAGGAAATCAATTTCCTTCATGATGTTGGCCAATCTGACAGGAAGCTCCTGCCGCAGGAACACAAAGGAGGTCTTCTCACATGCATTGGCTGAGCCTGCAGTCACATGCGGGGACAGAGACAGGAAAATAAAACACTGAGCCAGCATACAACTTTTGACCCCATCCTGTCAAAACACAAGACAAAGACACAGCAACCTTTACTTGATATTTGGAGGACATCTACCCAGGATTATTTGTGGATATAGTTTTTCCTTAAAGGAGGAACCTGTTGCGCAAATCAAATAAAAAACTATGGTGACAATATCTGCTTTATTTTGTGCTGAGGTAGCAGTAACATCAACCACACATCAGTTTTTAGAGGCTGTCTTCTCTTGGTCACTGCAATGCTAACAAAGCCACAGTCATCAAAATCTAAAACTCAAAATGGTGATTTCAGTCATGTGGTTAGGGTTAGGGGTTAACCCTAACCCCCTAACCCAGGAGACACTATGGAGGACTATCACCAGGACATACATTAACACTGAATGGCGTGAGTTGTGCAACTAGCATGTGAGTGTGGGAAAGCAGGCACACAGGTAGCACACAGTGTCCGACAACACCAACACCACTAGAAACACTCACCAAAGTCAATGAACTGCTTCATGGACAACGGAGACGGGGAAAACTTGGCAAACCTCTCCACTTGTTTCGGTATCCCAGCGACGGAGCCATTTTTCAGCAAAAACTGAGCGAACTTCATGTTTCCTGTCCTTGATAGACCCCAGCTGTAAATATATCGGGGACAAACTGCCCTTTCTTTCCTCAGCTCGCTCCAGTTTGACGACGGTTAGCTAGCAGGGCTAAAGCTCCACGTCGTTTAACAGCCTCCTCAGTAAATTTATATTTCCCAGGATGCTGGTTACGAGTTTCTCATCGTTGTTTTTCTCGGGCTGTCCTCTCGCATCTCTGCAAGCTGTTATGTGCCCTTCAAACACAACTTCCAACAGTGAGCGGTGTGTGTTGTTGTTGGGCGGGGCGAAGGCGGGATTGACATGAGAACCGACCAATGAGCGTCAAGATCGGGCTGGCGCTGCAGGATGTGCAGGAGGAAGTGTTGATTGATGGAAGAGAAGTTTGTGGCTGTAAATTATTATGATTTGAGGACATGGACAATGTAGGGCAAGGATATTTATTAATGCAGCACTTGGACTTGCAGTGGTTTAAAATATTATTGCTCCAGTATGTGACTGGAAAATCCATAGGCAGTGTCATGTACAATACATCAGTGACTGATGAGGAGCTGGCTGTGTTTGGG
This sequence comes from Epinephelus moara, assembly GCF_006386435.1. NCBI lineage: Eukaryota > Metazoa > Chordata > Actinopteri > Perciformes > Serranidae > Epinephelus > Epinephelus moara. The sequence continues at coordinate 13,802,952 of NC_065527.1, forward strand.
GAATCTAATTGGATTAAGAGATTAAGTTTAAGAGGTAGAGTGATGACTGTCATTTGATTTCATTTATACAGGAAAGGAATTAAAAGCAACATCGTGTGCTAAAGTTAAAACTGGCCTGGCTCAGTTAAAAACTGGTTTTCAGCAGATTCCTGTTCTGCAAAGACACATAACTCAGAACGAAAACAAAAACAATCAACAGAGGCAAGGCAATAAAACATAGGCAGCTACACAGACAATGCAGAGTAGCAGACTGAAGTGGAGTGGGTAAAAGCTCCTCATCAGCTGGTAGGATCCCTAGGCTGCACTACATGAGACCCTGTGTCATCATGTTTTGGGTTTACTTGACCTTATACTTCATTCTACTTAACTCAAACCTGTTGTCCTTGTTCGTGGACACTTTTTTGTGCCATCTAGTGGTAGTGAGGGCACAATACACTAATCCGTGAAAATAAACAAAATGGCAGCCATCTCTGCTATGTCAGTCTGCAGCCGATCCTGACACGAAAGTGGACAAGAACCCAGACCTGATCACATTTTGTGTTTGAAAGTCATTTATCTATGATTGATAATGTTTGTACTTTGTTATGGCAACAAATTTGACCAATTTTAGCAACAGTATCAAGCTAAGAGGGAGTACTCATTTGAAGACATTGGGACTTTATTGCTGTCTTATTTGAGTACACTAGGACTTAATTATTGTTGACCATGTTTAGTTTTTTTATACTTATGGGGTCCCACTAATCCCAAATAGCCAGGAGAAATTGAAGATGCAGGATATTACCTGTTAAATATTTGACAAAGGTCCAGAGGGACTGAAATGTTAGTGTAACTAATAAATCATGAAGCTGAGCAAGAGCATTGTGCGGGATCTTCTTTTCAAGACTTTAATAATCTGTACCAAAATCATTCATATCAAAACCTGGGAATAATAAAATCTTAGTTTTCCAAGAAGTCTTCCTGCACCTCTGCATCAGAATCAAGGCAAGAGAGAGGAAAGGACCATAAAACTGTGGCACAAGAGTCCTGCTGTATTTCTATTGTCATTTATTACAGGATTCTCTGGTTATGAGGTCACACAGGGACTCGTTCAGCAGGGGGTAGTCATGAAACGGTAGTGTCTGGGTGATTCAAGTTCTCCTCATTATGTCTCAAAGCATATTCCCTTTGTATTTCGGCCTGTGGACTTCAAGCAACTTTAGCTTCAAATCATTAAATCTGTTCTGTATGCAATTTGTTCTTCTGTGGTTTTGTTAAATTTAACCAGTCAGGCTTACAGCTGTGATCTGATAAAAACACTGCTGTTGATGTTTTCAGAGGTTATGTGAGGTTTTCCAACTGTCTGCTCTGTTTAACCATGAATTGAATCATCATTGCTTTGGGAGAGGTAAAAAGCTAGCTAAAGCTGCAAATGCTTTAGAATATTAATAAAGAAACAGTAGCTGCAGTTTTTTTTAAGTCAAAGTTTTTAAGTGGATAATGGATCTTTTGAATATAAGAACTACCCAATTTAAAGAAGGATCTGAAAATTTCAATAAGTATGAGGTTGAAAATGGTATACCTCAGGGCAGTCGGGCAGTCCCATACTATTCTCAATTACAGTTAATGACACATCATTAGATATGGGGAGATGATGGGGGGTTGTGGACAAGAGGGAGCAATTTGGGCAATGGAGCACAAAAAAGTGATAAATCAAGTTGATATGGGGGAAGAAATGCGGTGCTTAGGATTTTAGTTGAAAGACCAACAACAGAATTAGTGTTCTTTATGAGATGATTAGAAAAAAAGACTCGTTTGTAACAATAGTAGGTTGTATTTTGACTCAGATTTTCATGGTGAGAAAAAAATTGCCAAATATTGGGGAGCCAATATTTAATCCTTGACACAGCTCTAATCAGTTAGACTATGGGAGTGTAGTTTTGGGATTTGCATCAAAAACGAATCGTAGGATTGGACATGATTCAGGTGCGGGCTCTTAGATTGCGAGCAGTGTCTGCATGTGTGTGCCCTTTAAATGGAGACAAGAGAAATGCCACTGCTTTTACACAGAAAACCACTTAGATAGTTATTCAACCAAAGGTCTGCTGGGAAAGGGAGATAACACGATAAGATGGTTTTAAGTTTGCATTTGAATGTCGACACAGTTGTGCTGGACCTCAAGTCATCAGGCAGCTTGTTCCAGAGAGCAGGACCACAGTAACTAAACGCACCCTTGGATCTAATCCTGGGTACAGCTTGGAAACATCTGCGAGATGCCCTGAGAGGCCTGACAGGCTTATAATTAATGAGCAAGTCAAAAATTGGTCTGCTTAGCAGTCAAATTATTAATTGCTGTTTAGATATTAGCAGGGTTTTGAAAGTGATTCTATATTGCACCGAGAGCCAATGAAGTGATTTCAGCATAATGTGTTTACATTTTCTTGTACATGTAAGGACTCTGGCTGCTCCACCCTGAATGACTTATATTCCCTGTGCAGTTACTAGAAACTCTGTTGGTAGATTTGGAATTATCACAAATTAAGGCAAGAAATGTAAGTGCAGATTTAGTGAGTGAGTTTCTATAGTCATGCAAAATGTAAATGGACTACATGCAGCTTTTCATGATGAGACTTAATATTCAAAATTATGGCAATACATTGATAAAAAAAATGAATGTTTCACTGCCTAATTAGGGAGTATAAGTTTGACTGGACAGAGCTTCTAGCCAGTGTGCACACTTAAACACAAGGATCCAAGAGCCATTATAACCATTTATTGCAGTAGGAGGATAGAGGACGGATGAATGGTAAACAAAAGTACATAAGTTACCTTACACTATTAATGTATCTACTTTCTAATAAGGGAACCCAAAGGCCTTTTTCAGGGTCCTTATTATAAAAAACATATGTAAATTCAGCATAATATACAACCATTTCCTCGGCTAAATAATTTGCCTTACTTACTGGGTTTGAGTTTATATCAAAGGTAAGTATATTAAACAGCTACAAAACGACATATCATAATTGTTGTAACATCAGATATGCCCATTAAATTAGAATGCTTAGCATATAGACATAAATAATAAGTCAAGTAAAACAATTTGGCAATACAGTTTTGAGTAAACTTACAGCTTTGAGCTTGAGATTTTAAACAATTAAACAGAAATAACACAAGGCAATGAGGTCAAATTAATTTGGGGTCCTGCACACAAGACTATGAGTATTCTGGGTAATGAGAGAGTGAACAATCTAGCTACACAAGCTATTAAAAAGGAAAACATAAACATATTTGTATTAAACTTCAGCATCAGAAGGAGAGGACAATGTATGGACGAAATCAATCATGAGTAGCAGCACTGATATCAGTGGATGGCAGTAGGAATGTAAACTGCCGTTAAAGCTCGAAGCAGAAGAAGAAGAAGAAGAAGAAGAAGAAGAAGAAGGATGATGATGTCAGGTCAGGAGGGTCGGGGTCTTCTTAAAAATGTTAAATCCTTATAGTGCTGTAAATAACAAAATATTTTATTAACGTTACATCATCTCCTACCGACGAGCTACCCGAAAAAAATGTTTGTTTTACGCTTTTAACACTTTACGAAATTAGTCCGTCCACAAAAGAGACGTTTGGACCGACCGTTGCTGCCGTTACTTCAGTTTTAAGCTCAATATTAATGGAACGCTAACTAAAATTAAACAAGCATTCAGCTACGAGCCTCTTATACGTTACTTGTCTAAAAAATATAACATACGGTCTATTAGTACAGTAACATCTCTGACAGGTGTCAACTTAATTAGTTTTGGCCACCCTCCAACGCACTCCTCCCTCCAAACGGCCACAAGATGGCGGCGTTGCAAAAGCCATGAGACAATGACAGTGCGTGTCAAAGGAGGAGGGATTTCCTCTCCTCCTTCTCAACATCATCCTACTCCTCCTAGGGATGTATCGGCGTGCGGTGCACCTGTTTTATGTGTTATCTGGGTCATCGACCGCTGAAATGCTCCGTTGTTACCGGTGTCACCAATAGCCACACGAAAACGTTTAACCGACCAAGTCGGTGGTTCCCGAGAGGCCTCGATTCAGTGTGATTCAGGAGGAGGATGTGTTGATTTTTCTCCTCTTTCGGGGTGCAGCAGTGAGACAGCATCTTTGCCGGGTGACACATCATTACCAGTGCGAGTGGACAAGGTATGAGTGAAACAATAACAGTGCATTTGACGGTTTTTTGCGATGAAATATTCCCATTTTTGTTATTAAAACACACACTAGAATTAATAGCAAGGCCGTAAACGCATTGACGCAAATACAAATGCTGTCAAATTTGTGATTAGCTAACGTTAGTTAGCTGCGAATAGACATGCCATGCTAACGTCAGTACTTTAATTAAACAAACGCCTCAGGGGCTTGGTGTTATTCCTGTGTACATATTTAGCTGCGTGGCTTGTGTTTGCTGTTATGGTTATACTGTGTATGTGTCAACTGCGCACATAATATTAGATATTCTCCCATTTATTGTTCCACATAGCTTTAGCAGACGTTTTTATACCCCTAGGGTCAGTTGTCTGTTCATTCGCTATGTGTGAGGGATGTGACAGTAGCCAGTGCCCAGCAAATCAATGTCAGGGTGCAGACTGCTGTAAATAGGTAGCCCACTTTTCTGTAATAATAGCTCAGAGCACTGTCAGTGAGCCTTGTCAAGATCCTGAGCCTAAGTCTACATTTAGTCTGTTTTTAAAGTAAATAATCACTACTATTTGCTGTATGTTCACCAAACCTGAACAGTGTCAATAGAGGTGTTGAGCTTTGAGCCATTCCCATGAACCACATTAGAGTACTGTAATGTTGATTTCACTCTAAAGGTGATTTTTTTTGTTTAATAACTCTGTTGATTTGACTAAGTGATTGAACAGGGAGGTGGCTGCCTAAATATAACCTGCACACACAGGACTACTTCTACAAGTGTAACACCGATGTGGAAATCTCTCCGGCCCAGAATGGCCTAGTATTGACAGCTGTTTCCCAGTTTTCAAGTCCTTAATGGTTGCTGAGCCTACAAGGTTATGGATGTACTAGATGTGTAACTGCCACACCCAGTGGGTTTTCTGAAGCATTACTTCCAGCTCACTGGAAAAACTGATACTCCTCTATACTGTATCATGTTAACATGAAACCAGAGCATATTGTAACAGTGCCCTATGTTGCTCATTCCTGTTCGTTCCTTTACCCGAAGCCCTGTAGGACAACATGTCAGACAAAAGTGACCTAAAAGCAGAGCTGGAGCGCAAGAAGCAGCGCCTCGCCCAAATCAGGCAGGAAAAAAAGATAAAGGAGGAGGAGAGGAAGAAGAAAGAGGTAAGGAAAAAAGTGAGTAACATCCACACGACTGGCACCCATACTGTATCGCACTCTGGTGTGCACTGTTTGTGTGTTCGATTGCTTTCTGTCAGGCCGTGACACATAAAAGGCTGAGGTTGTGTGTGTCCATGCGTGCATACAATCATCTATGTGTGTGCAGAAGGTTGGTGTTGGAATTTTCGATCAAAATGTGCATGCACGTGCATGTGTTCGCTTAGCTTGGACCTTAAGTCATGATGAGTAAACTGGCATTTTTTTGCTCTGTATCCTGAGCAGTCAGAGAGCCAGCAGAAGAGAGAGTCCACCCCAGAGGATTCAGACTTGGACCGTAAGCGCAGGGAGACTGAGGCCCTGCTACAGAGTATTGGCATCTCACCAGAGCCTCCACTAGGTTTGTAATACTCTCACCCTCTAAACATTAAAGTAACCCTTAAAGTTTATTTCACTGTTCCCTTGTGATTGTACTGCAATAAGTGTATTTGTTACCTACAGTAAAAGTTGCTGAGATGGTTCTGAAATGACACCAAATTTCATTAATTACAGCCAAATGAACCCTTTAACATTTGGATTATACTCTCCAAGTAGCAGACCTAAGATGCCCTTAAACATGATTGAATCATGAGCTTGGAAAAATATGCTGCTTAAAGATATCTTCTCTTAACTGCACTTGTGCACAAATCTGATAAATGACTGCAGGTTGAATCCCCAGAGTGTCTGTCACCTCCAGCAAGCTTTTGGAAGCACTGTTCTCTAGTGGTCTAAAACTGTAACAACACCCCTCAACACCTCAAAATTGGGTCACTGCTATCTATGCCTGTTATTTTAACTTCGGTTATTTATACCACATCTTCAAACAAAGCTGAGTACAAATATAACACATGCAAAATTAGAAATGCATTTGATGTCCTGACTTACCTCTCCTTTTTTAAACATTGATTTTATTGGTCCATCACTCGTTTTACTTTGTGATGTTTCATGCCAGTTTTCAAACAGTCCATTCTTTGCAGGCTTTAATGTTAGATTCATGTTATTGTTATTATTTAGTCCCGACCCCTGTGTCCCCCTCCAAATCAGTGAGCACGCCTAGTGAGACGGGAAGCCAGGATTCAGCTGATGGAGGAGCAGCAGGCAGGTAGGCCAAAGTGACACACTTCATACCCAAGTTCAATGTCAGACGTGAAATGCATTATGTAAAAGACATATCACACTTCGCTCACTCTTGCGTATCAGGCATGCTTTTTGAGAGATTACCAATAACCAGTGTGTGGTGCCTGCATCTTAAACTTGAAAGACGATCACGCGGCTTAAAAATGATGATTTGAAGTTGCTTTGGGCTGTGAATATTTTTGGCATGTTGTCACTTTTGACACATATTCTGTCTCTCTTCTCATCAATGGCACAACAGGTTTAGGTAAGGATGAGTGTCCCTAGTGGTGACATTGTGGTGCCTTGTTAGGTTTTGAGTGTGGTATCAGTCACTTGTCATGGCATCCGGTGTTTTGATGACCACTGTACGGCTTGTCGCTTCTCACAACTAGTCTTGAGGAGTTTGATGTCGAGGTAAGTCTCAGCTGCAGACATTCCTGCAAAGAAGTTGTTAGTCTGACAAAAAAAAACAAAAAAAACAGAGAGATGCTAATTTCTGTGCAAGTAAGAACCACATTGGTAAACTTTCAGAAAGCAGCCTTAGTGAGCCAGTTAATGGAGTATGTTTAAAAAATATAAGCATTTCCCCCTTTTGTCACTGCTCTGTATTCACAGTGCTTACTAGCTCATGTGTCATATGCTCCTGCATTTATTTATATGCTTAAACATCCATTACACACCAAAGCAGTGGAGCAACTATTTACCTTTAAGTTCTACACATGGCTGCCTGCTCTGGTGAATTAAACCTGCAGTTGAGAAGAGAGTGGTCATCAAGCGCTTTCCATTTGCTTTTTAATGGCAGCTGACTGTAGAGGTCAGTGTGTGAGTGATGCCCCCAGGGGTCATTAGTGATGTGTTGTTCTGGTATGGCCAGGGGTGGAATTGGGGATTAAGAGCGTGTGGGAGCTCATTTAAGTTCCTAGCAGAAATAAATTCTCTTACGTAAGACTTTATGTTTCTTTTTAGCTTTTACCAATTGGATTTTACAAATTGGTGAGTTAGTTCCACTGCCTGGAATGAGATTTATTTCCCCCCAAATCCACCCCGAATGATGGCATGCCATTTTGAGCTTCTCCATTTGTGGCTGTGTATGTGTGTGTGTCCCTTCTTAGGTCAGGTTTCTCTAAAAACAAGTCCCAAGCACAGAGCTCAAGGTAAGCATTTTCACGTCAAACCCAGGAATCCCCCCCCTTCCCTCCTTTTTTTAGCTGAGTGAACCCTTATGTGAACGCAGAGAGTCCCCTGCAGTGTTGTCAGTGGTCTTAGCAATGTGTTCCCATCACAATTTTTAAGATCAAAACAACGCAGTGCCCCTTTTTCCTTCGTCCCTCTGGTCTCCTATGGCGACTTCCCGTGTGAAGCCCGACTGTCTCCTTTAATACCAGCTCGAAAGAGTTCTGTTTGCATGAGTTGAGCCATAGAAGTCATTTCAGCCTTCGCAGAGTTGACAATCTGCTGCTTAAAGTGTCATCGCTGTTACTGCAAAACAGCCGGTCTGTCAGGCTAACGAAATGCTTTGCCACTCTCACCTGGCGCTGTGTAGCACAAGCTGAAGGTCTGATGGGCGTGTTCACTGGCCCTAAAGGGTATCATCAAAAAGTGTAGTGATGTTGGAAGCATTATCCTTTCAGTTGGTAGATCTGAACCCAAGTTGCCATAAAACTCTCCAGGTTGCATTTGCTATTTGACTTGAATTTACAGAAGAACTATTCAGTGAGCTCAGTCACTTCCTCATCGTTTGAAAAACTCATTGGCGATGCATGGCAAGCATATGTCATGTATTTCGAGCAAGCTAAATCTTTACAAGTGCATTTTAATTTGATTTCCATGTGCTGGATGTGAATATGTTCATAGATGATGTGTGTTGTGCTCTAGATGTGAGATGGAAATCATGTTGCTGGATATATTGTTCATGGCTTTCATGTATCATTTATCACAGATTTGCGTATGAAACATCAAGACACAGATCGTCACACAAATACAGATTGATAATGTCATCCATGTTGCTAAAAGTGAATGCTGCAGAGGATTAAAGCATTCTGCAGAGCTTTCCTGCATTTAAAAGCCATCAGGTCAAATTGTTTTCCCCACTGGAAACAATGAAATCACTTTTGACCTTCTTCAACACAAACCATGGAAATTTGTTCTGTCCATAAATTTCAACATTAGGTTCCTGGCAGATGACCAGGAAATATATTGCAAGGGATGAGTAGAGGTCTTTAAATAGAATACACTGAGCTATAGTGAAATATAATTTCTCCCTAATGTATAACCCTCCCGCACTATATCCACTTATCCAAACATTTTTCCATTAATAGTGCCGTGTTTGCATGAAAGTTGACGGGAATCCCCCATGTTAAAGGAATATTTTACCAACAAAATGACCGTTTGTATATCAGTTACTCACCCTGTGTTACCTTGAATTCGTAGAGAAAACAAGATGAACAAATTCTTGATGAGCTGACGTAAAACAGGACCACATTTAACAACAGCAAAACTATTTCAAAACAACTGATTACAAACTCTCACACAACTTCTGCTATATATTACACGTCCCTTACCATAACCATCTCAGAGCCATGCAATAAAACAAAGTGTTCTCCACAAATTCAAGTTAATACAGTTTGAGTAACTGATCTACAAATAGTCATTTTGTGAGTGAAGTTTTCCTTTAAGCTGTTCTCTAGATAACTGGTCTGTAGGTGAGTGTGTGTGTGCATACATGTGGTAATGTATGTTCTTTGTGTCACTGACACACGTGCCGTTGTTTGTGTGTTCTTTATTATTTGTCTGTTTGTAAACATGCATGTCATCTCTTGCCCCCTCTGTTGGTGACATCAGGACGCTGCAGTGGGACACAGACCCCTCTGTGCTGCAGCTGCAGGCTGATTCTGAACTCGGGTACATCTTCCTTCTCTCCTCTAGTTCACTGTATCACTAAAAAAATTGCACTGCAACACACTTTATATGGCATTGCATGACACTAATTTAATATTCGATTTAAGGGGAACACCACCGAAATTAAGAATTCCAATTTGTTATTTCCATGCCCAGGAAAGTTCAGTCAGTATTTGCACATGAGCTCCATTCTCTCAAACCAGAAACCAGAGAAGTAAGTCGAACACGTGTTATGTCAAAGGGTATAAAGTCTGAAGTTGCTCCATAGACAATGAATGAGCTGATTTGGTGGACCTACAAAATATTTGTTTTCATTATTATACCCATATAAGCTTTATTTATTGTTGTTTTCTCAGATCTGAAACAGAAGTTATACTAGTATCAATCCTTGGGGTGCTCTCAGTTTCATCTAGAACATTTTTCATCCTCCGAATTAATTTTCTGCAGAGCAGCTCCAGACTTTATATCCTATGACATCACACATTTGAGTTTCAACACTCTAGCTTTTGGATTTTGGTGACAGTTGTCCATGTTTACTCATGAAATTTGGACCATTTTAGACCATGGGAATAATGTATAAATTTTGAAAAGGGGCGTAGTTCCCCTTTAAAGACTGAAGCACTCTAATGACATAGTCAAGTGGTTGCTACAGACACAAGGTTCCACATGTTATTCATTGCTTTAAATTTCAAAACAAATGCAAATATATTGCACTGTAAACAGGACAAATTGAGTTTATGCACAATATAACTATTCTAATCAGAGCATCTTGTCTCTGTTACCCAGGCGCAGGATGCAGAGGCTGGGGGCCTCCAAGATCACACAGGTAGACTTCCTTCCCAAAGAGGTGGTCTCTTACTGCAAGGAGACACAGACTCCACTCACAGCCCACCTGTCTGAAGGTGAGTATTTTGTGTGTGTGTATGTGTATGTGTATGGAAGCCAATTTGCAAATGCCAATTTCTTAGCATAATAAGTTAGTGTCTCAAAATAATGGGAAACAATACGAAGTCATTATTTTGAGAAAGCTTCAGTATTTTGAGACACTAACTGATTATTCTGGGAATTCTCATTATAATGACTTACAGGATCTCTTTTCATCACACTGGTGGCTCCCATACATGAGTGACGTCTCTTTACAGTCGATATCAAAGTCTAAGTTTCAAGCTGTTTTTAGGGTCCATGGGGCACCGAAGTTCACAAGAGGCAACAGGAGGTCTCAGGTTGCAATGACTGTCGTCGGTCTGTGGTTGAATTTGATACCCCTCCTGTTAGCCAGTTCACAGCCCGTAAACCTGAAGTAATTTAAAGGCTGACAGATGAAAGTTGCTCAAGATGATTCCTGATAGACGTTGGAGCATCTCTGTGTGTATGTGTGTTGTATGCACACCAAGATGTTCATTTGTATTTGTGTGTTGGCATATTCGTTACCATTATGGATAGTTTCGTATTCTTGAATAGGAAGTCAGTCATTCCATTATGATTTGATCTGGAAAGAAATAGTACACAAGAAAAATGTGTTTTGTCCGTGTGTGTGAGTGTGTTTGTATGTAAGGTTATGTGTGCATTTGTGGAAATGTATATGTGCATATTTTTGTCTCTGCAAGTGGGCGTGCGTATGTGAGCTGAACTGCAGTTACTAAACACATCCATATGGTGAAAACTGAGGTTAGTACTGCACTAGATTTGGCATAACGTTAGTGGTTGTACATTCAAGGCATACAGATTTGATTGTTTTCCTATTGGAGGAGAAAGACTGGAGATTTGGATGGACGACAGTTGCAGCTGTTCAACTTAATTGAACTTAAAGTCTTTCCTCTTATTCCAAATGTTGATATTCCGTTCAGAAATGTCATCTTCACATGTAGGAATGCACATTGAGATATAACTCCACCTACACGCTCTCCATCCAAACATGTCAAACATGTATAACACACGCACACAAACACACACACACACACACACACACACACACACACACACTCTATCATCCTCTCTATCTTCCCTTTTTTTAGTTGCCAAGACAGCTGGCAGCCATGTGACTGTGAAGGGGTTGTACTTCCTGCTTCCTGTCATTATAATAGATGGTCTGGTGTGGATTCCACTGCCCTCCTCCACCAGCAAACCACCACGCACATACACACACGTCTTTCCTGATCAGCATCCAAACGGCCCGCCTCAGCTCCCCCCATTTCCTTGACAGACCCAGGAATAGATCATTTATTCAACAAGTGCACAGGCTCTGACTCACATATGTGTGCTGGGAGACATGCACATGCATGTTCACACACACGCACACACACACACACACACACACACACTCACACTCAAGCACACAAACCAGAATCTGAATCAAGTGTTTTTGACCGAGTTTGCTTGTGCATAAAAGGACTACTGTTGTTAAAGGCTGTCAGTTTACCTACCAAAACAACATAGACACACAAACAAACAATACAGCTGTTACAAACTGTACAAGGCAATTTGGTGAAGAGATAAACATCCAAACAAATAAACGCGCAGCATGGGTTTAGTAGTCTGTGTATATATACAAACAAATGTCGGTCCATTTACGTTTGTTTGTTTTCAGCATTTCCAACAGAATTTTCTAGAGGTCCCTCTGTGTGTGTGTGTGTGTGTGTGTGTGTGTGAACATCTGGGAGCCAGAGCAGAGCTGTGGTGGTCTACAGGGAGGTGACCCTGGCCTTAGGAGACCCTTCCTTTGCAGACTACCACAAAGCTTGTGTGTCTGGAGAAACAGGGGGAAAAAAAGCCTGATGGTAGCACCTGCCTGCACTTCTGGCTGTATGTTTGTTCAGGCCAGTTCCTTTTGTTGATTACTTAAATTAACACGCACACAACACACATCTCATTTTCAGATTGCAGCAACAGGTTGCATACATAAGTATGTTGGCCATGAATTTTCTGTCTCGGTTTCCGTCATCCCAACCAAATGAAGCTGGTTACAGATTTCTATTTAATCTGGATTTTTTGAAGTTATTTTTAACTGTAGGTAGCAGGCTTGGGCAGTATTAAGGTTTTTCGGTATACCAGGGTATTTAGAAAAACTTTAGCACTGTCAAAAATACAGATGTTCCTCTTTCTGTTAAACTGATTCGGAAATGCTGTATAAAGGCGATGTATTGTAGTGCACAGCATGCGCCACCAGATGTCAGTCTTTGCTGGTGGAACAGGCAGCTGAGCTGAGAAAGATAGTGGTGGGGATAATGTTAGAGGACTACCAAAAATAAATATGCCTTTAGCCCTGTTTGGGAGTATTTTGGGTTTAGTCCCGATGAGAAAGGTGAGCCAACAAACACGGACAAAGCTGTTTGCCTCAAGGAAGCTGTGGCTAAAGAGGCTAACATGTCAAACCTCTATTTGGTCTGCCACCACCTGCACTTCGTCTCTGTTCAGCGCAGTGATGGGTCGGTATCCGCCACAGCAACGAGTCTAATTGGGTTCTCCAGCAAAAATGACGCATACTTCCTGTCTATTTATTATTCCGTGAGCCATAAATATTTAAACCCAGCAAGACTTATCTTAGTAGGCTAATTACATATTAGACACACAGCATTATAGGGTAGACAATGTCATACATGCTGCAATGACTTCAGCAGCTCAGCCTTTATGTTCTTTTGTTTGTTTGTTTTTACATACACAATTACTGTCATATACTGTATACCCTGGTGAAATGTCAGGAAGGTATGACAGTATGAAAAAATAGATACTGCCCAAGCCTAGCTACTTAAAACTGTTGGATACTAAACCTCGATTTGTTAAGGGATGTGAAACAATTCACATTTAATTAAATGTTACTAAATCAACTTACAGTACAGTTTGACACCTGGGTCCTCTTTAGGATTAAATATAGCAAACACAGTTTCTTTGAGCTTTAAATGCAGATGGGTTTGCAGTATTTGTGTGTGTGTGTGTGTGTGTGTGTTTATGTTCCATATATACATCTTTGTAGGTCATTAGTTTCTATGTAGCTTTGAGCTTCAAGAGCCAGTGAGCTCACCTTGAAGCTTCTGGAATTTTTCACATGCAGATGTTTAGTGTTTCCAAAGGCTCTAATCTAACAGCTGTATGAGGATCGACTTAACATGGCCAGGGTACTGCTGTGTGGTTTCAGTTTGGGATTTTATATGCATGTATGCAGAAAGTTATTTAATATTAAAAAGTCTCTTTCTTCCCCTAAATAATTTAACCTTACCTTGAAATGTTCTATCCAACAGCATTATCTAAATTATGCAAGTAACTTAAAGCCACCATTTCACTGTATTTTCATACAGTTTGGCTACTGATACACTAATGCTGTCTTCATTTCTTTCTTTCTTATGCATTTTTAGTATCTGTTTTCCTTGCTTCCTATCTTCCCTCTCTGCCCCGAGGCTCTGAGCTGGGCCAAACTGTTCTTTAAAGCAACTAATACGACCTCTGTGACTTGTTAAAACATATATTATATAGAGAGAGAGCGGAGAGGTTTAGTGGGTAAGAAAGCCAGCTGGCTGCTTTTGAGGAATGAACGGAAGAGTAAATCTGTGGTTTATTGATGGTGGTGTGTCTCAGAGCTGTATTACTCTCTATGGAGGGAACTCTAGTTGTTAGAATTTCTATATGTAATTTATTCGTGTCAAATAGCGTGAGTTTGTTGTGTTGAAGCATAATTTTAACAGTGATTCACCATGTTTTAAGGTTGGAAAACTGGTCCTGGTTGGGCTTTAGTGGACTTTGATCTCTTACCTTCCGAACTGAAAAGACAAATTCACAACAAAGATCATCCAAGTATTGTTGGCACCACTGTCGCAAAGACAACCAGATTGCTTTCTGTTTCCCTCAGGGCCTAGCAGCTGCCAACAATATATTAATATTAACATTAATATGTAACATTAATAGGTAGGCAGGTGTTGTTACTTACTGATCTAGTAGAAAGAAGCCAACTGACCATCAGTTTAAAACCTTCTCAAGTCCCGAAGCTCTCTCCATTGAGTGATTGCCTGTCCAAGGTTCACTCTTGTTTCACTCACAGCAGCTGAAATGACTATCCTCCGTGGCTGGGCTCAGCCTTAGAGATAGGGTAAGGAGTTCGGACATCTGGAGGGAGCTCGAAGTAGAGCTGCTGCTCTTTCGCATCAAAAGGGGTCAGTTTCGGGCATCTGATCAGGATGCCTCCTGGGCGCCCCCCGCTGGAGGAGTTTCGGACACGTCCCACTGGTAGAAGGCCCTGGGGCAGATCCAGAACACACTGGATGGATTACATATCTCATCTGGCTTGGGACACCTTGGGATCCCCCATGAGGTGCTGGAAAGCGTGGCTTGGGAGAGGGATGTTTGGGGTTCTTTGCTTGGTCTGCTGCCCCCGGGACCCACCCCAGATAAGTGGATGGATGGATGGATGGATGGATGGGTAGAGTTTCTACAGTTAGTTTGGTTGTTTCACCATTCCCCATTTCTGCTACTTTTTGGTAACTGGGGATAGCTATTAATAGCTATTGGGAAAACAAAACTGCTGTCCTCTTCCTGTTTTGGTTGTGCAATGGTTGGTGCACTTCCTTTGTGCCGTGAATCGAGCCTTTATTTTCCTGGGAGACTGTACCCAGTGGCAGACAGAATTACACAGAGGAAAGGAGACTTATGGGGAACCAATCCAAATGCAGATGATGTCATTATGCTATAGCCATTACATTGTAATCAACATTTCCTTGATCATGATAAATTAAAGCAAAAAATTATCTTTCTCCAACTCAATTAAAAATGTTCTACTAAAGGTCTCGTGACCAGTTGATGTTTTTTATATTCCAGTTATGACCTCTATGACTAGATTTATTGTTATCTCTATCAAAAAAAAGTGGGGCCTGAATTCAGGTGATCATTACTTTAGCAGGTGATTTTAGATTGAAACTAATATATTGACCTCAAGTGTGTGTGTGAAAGGAAGGACAAGTGTAGTCTCATCGTAATCACTTTAAATTTCTGACTGATGACTCAGGGATTCTCTCATGGCTTCCTCCCCTCATGAACTACTGAACTCCCCAGTTCTCCTATCTGCCCTTATGCCCAAGGTGGCTAGTTGCGTGCGTGTGACGTGAGTGCTTTATAGGAGCTTGTGTGTGTTGGAGACTGAATACAGCTTTATCAAATTGATCTGTGCGTGTTGAAGAGTTTGTGTTGCTCCCATGGAGTTTGTGTGTGTGTGACTCTCATTTAAACCAGTTAATGATATGGCTTTTCATTTCCGTGACCAATTGCCTTCCTATAATCGTGATGTGTAGCTGTCTATGTGTGTCCGCTTTTTCCATTGGCTGCTCACTGATCTGTCTGTCCTGAGCGTCCATTGTGTCAGGCAATCGGATTAGCCCCAGTCACGGTTGGCTCCAGCTATTTACTGCTTTCCTAATGGGTATGAATGGACGTGCTTGTCGTGAGGGATGGACGCTTTGTCTGACAACATAGCAGGGAAATAAAGTCTGGTCTAATGTGGTGTGTGATAGTAACCTAACCTACTAAGGTCAAGCAAAGTGTGCGTTGGGTCATTGCTGTTTCATGCCTCTATCTTCTGCCTAACAGAGAGAAGTGGCTTGTGTTGCGAATTGACTATGTACTTTTCACCCAAAACAGAATGTAATTACAAATAAATATACCCTGAAACTTAGTTTGTTTTTTTTCTGAATATTAGCAATCAAAGGCAAGGCCATTGCCAGCAAAGGTCACAATATGACAGGAGGACATTTTTAAACACACCTTTGATGGTGTTTAATAGGGACATAGAACAGTGCCTCAGGTCCTAATCTATCGACAGTATTAAGATTCTTACTTCAATTGTGATGTGAAACAGAGAAAGCTACACACTCACATTTGAAGCTGCACAATATTTAATATGTATATTAAAGGTATAATATGTCACATTTCCAACTGACAATGTATAAAAACAACTCGACCTATATTATAAATTTGGTTGAGTTGTGTACTTACATTATCCCAAATGTTTTCAGCAATGTTCAAAGGTAGCTATATCCCCTTTACCCCCTCTAGTTGCTCTAACTTTTGGGGAAACATGGGAAACACCATGTGATACGTCAGAGAGTGAGTGAGGAAGAAATCATGCAGTGTCACAGAATTACCCTCAATAACAGTAATACAGCATTTTTTTTCTGCCACACACCACATTTTTTTCATTAATTGCGTGCCATTTTGCAACCTCCAGTAGAGAGTTTATCAATATGATTAGGACTTTTGCGATAACTACAATATTGCAGTACTGTGCTATTGACAAGCCAACTGCAGGGGATGGCAAGCAACCGCCACAACTGCTATGTTCATGTTTTTTAATTTTTTAAATGGGAAGGCTACCTATTTACACTCTGCTACAAATGGCAGCAGCGTGACAAGATGCTGAGCGTCACTGTCACTTTTTACCCAGCAGTCCAATCACAGTTGCGGAGGGGTGGGACAAATACCTCAAAGACTAACCGTCACCATCACAGTGCTGCATTACTCGCAACAGTTTCATTTAGTGTTGCACGGTATACCGGTACTAAAATATTACCGCGGTACTAGAGTATTCCAAACGGTACTATACTGCATTTGGAAAATACCGGTACTTTGAAACTGATTCAATTCATTAATTTAGTTAATTTATTTCATGATTTCTGCCTGAGTCACGTCAGATAGCTTTTCAATTTAATAACAAAGAGGACAACTCCCATGATCCCAAGCTACTTTCAATCTCATCAAAGTCCACCCCTAGCTGCAGACATTATCATAGAATGTATGAATAATTGACGTAGCCTCCATGACGTCACTCCTTGGTTTATGGACTGCCATTTTGAGGCCTCGAATTTGGCATTTTGGCCGTCACCATCTTGTTTTTTGGAGCCAGAAGTGACCATAATTGGACAAGAAGCTGGAGCTGTGGAGGAGTGAGGGATAGATCTGACTGATATACTGTAGGGACACTTCACAGATGGCCTGTCACTGAAGCAGCCTTGCCCTTAAATATGTGTAACTTTGAGCCTTAATAGAATGTAAATTGAAGTTCTAAAAAAAAATCACCCCTTTACAGTTGTCCTGAATGTTGAAATTAGCTGTAGGGACCAAAACTGTTTTGTTGTACCAGGCTGTAAACATGTTTATTTCAGCTGTAAGGTTGGGCATTTTGATATCAGGGTCTATGGGAATTTGCTCTGTTTTGGAGCCAGCTTCAAGTGGTCATTTGATGAACTGTAGTTTTTGGGCACTTCCGTATACTTTATTTTTCAGCCTTGGAGGCTCCCGCTCAGGAATCACATACCGTACATTTAACAATGAGTCAAATCAAAAACTGTAATGTGAAAGGGGTCACTTCTAGTGATGAAGTACTGACAGTGTTAGATATATTACATGAAAACATGTCCCTGTGCTAAATGGAAATTGTGCTATGTTTTGTCCTTAGGTTCTAAAATAAAACATGTAATTATCACTGTTGAGCACAGAAACTGTTGGAAGTATTTCAGTTTCATTGAGACTCTGTGAACCCTTTCTCATGTCTACTATTTAACCACAGCACTTGAAAATGTTCCACCTCAATTTTCCTCAGGTCTTACAATATTTTGCAGAGCCAAGTTTTAAACACTTGTGGGAGGAGGGCGTGAGATTTCAGCAAAATATGGGCAACCTTTCTGCCTCTCTCTTTGTTTCTCCCCTGCATCCCTCCTCTGGACTAGCCAATCCCTTTTGGCTATGAAGGGAGTGAATGTCGGTACTCTGACAAACCCACTCTTTTACTTTCTACTGATACCAATCTGAAGATAACTATCAGTGTGTGTGTGTGTGTGTGTGTGTGTGTGTGTGTGTGTGTCTGTGCTTAGTTGAGATGTTGGCAAGAGCAGGAAAGGTCAAGGGGATCGCAGGCATTTTGTGCATGTGCTTGTGCACGTGTGCAGGTTGGCATGGGTGTAGTGTGAGTCTGACCCAGTTTGTCGTAAATTGGTTTCGCTCAGTGGAGCCTTAAAAGATCCATAATAGGCCTCAGTGGAAAGGTAGCCAGAGAAATACAGAGAAAATGAGGGGAAAGGAGAAAGAGAGAAATCTTTGGCCGCTAGAGAATAAACAGAGGACTGGAGGAGGAAGAACAAGAGAGAAACAAATAGAGTAGAAGCAGTGGAGGCCACTGAGAAATGTTGCAGCATGATATTACAGCAGTAATTGTTTGCAGTGAACCACAAGTAGGCCTTCAGAAATACAACTCTGTGTGTGTTTGGGTATAATTTGATGCTGCAACTTTGGAAAACCCCCTTCTTAAGGTTAAAAGTTCACGGGGTCAAGAGGGTCTGTTAATGTCCGTGCATCCATATGCAAAAGTATGTCTGCATGACTCTCTCTCTCTACCCCTCAAGTATTTTCTGGCCCATTAGTTTTCAGGGTCTGTACAGCTTGAGTATATAGTTGGTCAGTAATTCACTCCTTAAGTATATTTACTGCAGTAAGTGGCTTTCTTTTGACGTGTGGTGGACTGGTAATGGCCTCTAATTGCAAGAGAAAACCCATTTCCAAGCACTAATCTGAAACGACGTACTTTTTTTTTCTTCTTTTGAGTGTATTCGCACACGTAAGCATACACATTCATAAATGTAAACACACATGTGTGGACTAACATACATGGGAATAAACAAGAATGCACACACCGGCAGAAGTGTACACAGAAGCACACATGCACACTAGCACACACACGCACACACACGCACACACACGCACACACACGTCACCTGAGCCCTACATAATCCCATAATGGAGCAGTTAAGAAACCAAACTGCAAATTTATGAAATGATCCTGACCATTGGCAGCACATTGCACCAATTACGGTGTTTACTTTTGTGTATGTTTCCACAAACTTCTAAATATATTAAATATGGTTCAACAGGTCCTGAACTGGTCGGTATTTATCAACAGTTGTACACAAAATGTCCTTCAGGATTTAATCCAGTAGGGCTGGATTTTGAATTGGCACCGAGAACATTGGAATCTGTCTGAAACCCATTACAACACGAGTTTAGTAGTTTATATCGCGAAGTTATTGAAGTGTTTGTGTTGCACATGTGAGTTGGTCTGATGTGCTGCATAACAGAGGAGCAGATATCGGCTTGGGGAAAATATTCTGATTTAACATTAATATGCATTATACATTACATAAATTAAGATTTGCATTGGCATGAGATGTTCACAAAATATGGTATCACTGTATGGTATTCGACAATTATCATTTCTATTATTAATAGTTACAATGACCCTTAAATAAATGAAAAACAGAATGTTTTTTTGGTTGAACAAGTGTTGTAATTGAAACTTTAAACCACGATATACCGATGATGGTATACCGATGCAACCCTACATACATTACATTATATTATATAACATAAATATTCATATTAACATTGTGATATTGATCCCACCCACATTCTTGTCATGGTTATTACACTTAATAGACCCTAAAATCTATATCCTTTTAGGTTTTATTAGGTTCCAGTCACTAAATCTGTAGCCATGTTAACAGTCATACAAACAAATTTTAGTTGTTAAATGTGTAGAAAAACGTTAAAAGTTGACTGATCACATTCATAGCCTTGTTTACTGTTTCTTTGATCAGGTATTTACTGATTTAAATAATACTTTTTCCAATTTTGGTCTATTTTATTCAGGCCAAATTCTTGCACAGCTGCTGGTCTTTAAGCATGAGCAGTTCTTGGCTTCCTCTGTTAAATGAAATTTAATAAATTTTTGTATTGGTAACAAAAGTCAGATATTATATTGGCACTAGTTGGAAAAAAAAGATAAATAAAATACAAATCAAGACATACCCAGCTCTAAGTCACATATGTACATCTATTGAAGTGTTATCGATAAACACGTCAGGGAACATGTACCGTGGGGAGTGTAGTGAGTGACAGTTTTAGTCAGGGGTGCTCACGTCAACAATGCAGTAAATACAGTGACCACGTGTAAAATGCAGGGTTGTGTAAACAGCTTAATGACTTCTTATTGGCACATTATTGTGCTCATGAAAAGTAATGCTTGATCGTAGCTCTTTTGCTGCCTCTAGTTTCTCCTACAAGACATCATCAGCAGGGAAAGTATTGCTGTGTTTGGCAGCTGGCTGAGACTCGGAGGTTGAAGTCCTTCAAGTTCCTTCTGTCAATTTATCCTGTGTCTGTCTTTGGCATTTTCTACAATCCACTGAAGCAACGATGCATTCATATAAAAACAGTGAATGTAACACACTCCCGGTCTATATGAAACCGACATGACTGAGGGGTTTGTGGGCAGTCGTCAAGGTCCTGGAGGGAGGAATGTGGTTTGCATGAGTGTGTGCTTTGCATGGTTAGGTACTTATATGTTTCTGTATGTGTCTGTGTATGTGCATATATAGTATGTGTATGCAGCCACATATGGAAGTGCTTGACTCATACATTGTTGTTGTTCCAGCCAGGCGGCTACAACAGAGTGAACAGACCAGAGGGTGTGTGTGTGTGTGTGTGTGTGTGTGTGTGTGTGAATGTTTTCTAAAGGCAAAATTCAAGGCAAATAGAGAATAACCACAGTGAGTGTACCCAGAGGACTCTGAACAAAATGTACTCCGTTGTTTTACTTTGAATCTGCTCAACTGAAAGTCCATTTTAGAGTTGTCTTTTATGTTTGGCGACTTCTGGACACGTGGAAGAATGATTGCCTTGAGGTAGCAGGTTCTCAGAGATACTATTTAGACCAAGTGTGAATGTGCTGTACGTGCATGCTCACACACAAACCCGTAGTTTGGAGCAGACGCGGGTCTTGTTATTATGATCTCCCCTCGTCTTTCCCCTGCAGACACACATAATCGGCCAACGCTTCTCACTTTCTCTCCTCATGAAACAACTGTGAGTTTGGCTTTCATCGTCATCGCCCTCAAAAGGGCGCAGCCTTCACTCCCGTTTCACTCCTGAAATTGATGCAGGGTCCCAAGAGGTTTCTGTCAAAATGGCCATGGCAGTCAGATCCCAGAAAAACTCTTGATATTAGAGAAAAATAATGTCTTTCACAGTGCGTAAGGTATTCCAAGTGAGTCACAGATGATTGCAATTTTCCCCTATGACCACCGTATAATAAGGTACATGAACCCCTTCTTCATCTCCCTCCCTCTGGTTTTCTCTCTCTCTTTGGCAAAATGGCCATCATCCAAAATAATATTTGCCATCTGATGAGTGCTTGAGATGAGTAGGAATACAGTTTCATGTGTCCCCTTTTTTCTCTCTTCAAGTGTTTTCTTTTTTCGCTCGCATTTCGTTGAACTTGACTTTTTGACATGCCTTGCCCCACCCTTCCCCCTTTCTTGTTGCATTTTTTTTTATACGTGTGTAAAACAACAGTGTGTCTTGAACATTAGCCTGGGTGGTCTTCCTTGTACTCCGAGATCCCTTCAACTCTCCAGGGATTTTCATTTGAGAGGGTTAGCGGTTCACTGCCACAGCTAGCCTGCAGCTCATAGCCCTGCTTCACTTTAGTTGTTTCAGTTTGATGTTTGTTAACCCTTTCTTTGGCATGTTTGCGCCTTTAGACTGTGTTATGCTCTCAGTTTAAAAAACGTCACCTTTTAACAGACCCCACTTTTTAACACAGGCGCTCAATTAAAATGTAAATCCAAAATATTATTTGTCAAGTCAAAATAAATCTAGATTAAAACTGCGCAAGTTTGTTTTCAATTGTTCTTCAGTCAACCCTAGTAATCAAATTCAACAGGTTTTCAAATGAGCTCATGTTTTTTTTTTTCTTGTTGTGTCAAACTTTAAATTTCCAGATCATTATCACAGTTTATAGCTTGGCAGTTGATTGAAGTGACATTAGATAACCATGCTGGTTTTCTGTTTGGCTGCATGTGCGACATGCTATTCTGCAAGTCTCCAGCAGGGAGCACTCTTGGCACATATACTTGAGGACTCCCTCAAAGTCTCAGCACCCATAAGTGTCAGAGATTTTTATTAGAAATGAGTATTAGCTGAAAATAAATTATGGTATTATAAAACAACAGTTTTACAATTAATGTAAAACATGCAGTGGCTTTTAAAGTCTTAATCTGATTGACACATTGCCAGCAGATTGAAGGGCAGTGCTTTTTTTGACTCAGAATATAGGTTTGTGTATTTATTTGACAGTTTACTTTTGTCTATTTTTGTACAATCCAGAAGGATTCAACCCCAAGCATCAACCTTTTGCGGGCCTATAAAAACAGTTTGTCCCATCTGTCCGCCCGTCCCTCATTAAAACTAAATGAAACACCATCGTCATCCAAGTGGCAAACACCAACCTCCAATCACCATTTGAGCCACACACACGCACTCACAAACACACACACACGCGCAGCCCTATTTTTGAGTGACACAAATCCCAGCTCAGATGACGCGTTGAAAAGTGAGTCGATGCCATAGCAGTGATTTTATGTAAGAGTTTTTCTTTCTGTTGGTCTGTCTCTCTCTCTCCCTGTCTCTCTGACTGGGTTTTTGACAGTTTGGAAAGTTTGAAGTCATGGGTTTTAATCAGGGTCTTGCGGCCAGGCTCAGAGCATGGCGTGGCGTGGCATGATGGCTCAGTTTAAAGATGTGGGTCTGGGTCGCGGCCAAGCCTGGGTGGCACGACTAGAAGAAGTGAGGGGGTGAGACAGAGAGAGAAGGGGGGAGGGGGGAGGGAGGGGGGGAGGGGGGGGCTGAAAGAGAGAGAAAAAGATGGGGGAGAGAATCTACTCCAACTGCACCCGCAGCACACAGCAGAGTTGGCCGCAGACCCCCAAAGACCTGAATGGGCTGCATTAACGAAAGCTGATTATGTGAGGGCATGCATGTGTGCATACGGTGTAGACTCTCGGGTGCACAGACTTGAACACATACACAATGTTTGATCAGTGTGAGGAAGTGTGGTGAAGAGATGAGTTAATCTAAATCATCCCACGGGTTTTAGCCTCACCAGTTTTACATCAGGTCCTGCTGCTAATGTGTGTGTGTGTATGTAGTGAATACTTTTACCCCTACTGTGGTAATCATGACTTGATGAACCATGATGAATTTTAAACATTATTTTATACTACAAGCAAATGGAAAGGCAAAAAACTGAAGCAAAGGGATTTCGAGAATTATCATGGCCCAACATTTTATGCTTTTTTACTTTATTGTCTGTGTACAAAAAACTGATTTAACAAGCAGTTACTCAGCATTTGAATGACTTTGTAGGAGGCTTAAGCTGTGTTGTGTCTCTGGAATACAACTTCCCTGCAAGAAGTTGCAACTGTGGGCTCACACATCGAGTTCATGTCATATTGGTTCACTTTTCTCGACAGTCTGTCCCAACCATCTACAGATCAGTGAGAATCTTGCCCTCTCACCTCTCGGCAAATGATCTGTTCGACTTTACTGCGCGGCTGGCTCTAACCCATCAATTTGCTTTCCAACCTGCTGAACAGAGGTCCCCAAAATGTTGGCAGTGCTTCTCTGTGTTCAGAAAGAGAGTTTTGTGCGAATCCGGCTAAGTATTAATAAAACGTAACAAAAAATGTCTGTCTTAAGTTGCCCAAAATGGACCATGAGCTTGTTGCATATGGCTGAAACCTCAATGTTTCTCCTTTAATGTCTCAAATTAGAAGACTCAACTTGTTGAGCTAAATGGTGTGTAAACGTATAAGGACTGAGAGTAGTTAAAATACCGCATCCCCAGTGTTACTGCTTGCTTTTATGCATTTAGTGTAGAGATTATACTGTTTTCAAGATTTGTTCAGATTTGTTGGATTTAAAAGCTGTTTATTTAAATATACACAAAGGGAGAATATTATGACCTTTAGTTATACAAAAGCAAATGCACAATTTAGAACAACCAAAATAAACATTTAGCAATTATAGCAAGACAGTCAGATCATCACAGTGTCCCATGACCTCCTAAAGTTCTCACCTTCTTCACTGACCCAGCTAACATCTGCTCATATGATGCCATCTCTAGCATAGATTCCATCCATTTTTTTTAAGATGTGGAGAATACTGACTTTTTCCTAATGTGAGGATCATTCAGGCAGCTGTGACAACCCCTACCTAAATCACTGCAAAATCATATTTCTTTGTGATAAAGGTACCGACAGACCTTACCACTAAAACCTATGTAAATTATTACATAGGTTTTATTTTACTCCCTCTACTGAGTACATATCCCCCTATCCTTCTTATATATATTTGATAGTATTTTTAAACACTTCACATTGCTCAGATCACACCCTCGTTGCTTCTGCCGATTAATCTTTATGTAACCCTTTAAAGGTTTTATAGAACATAGCTGCTTACATAGGTGTGTCTTTGAAAATGTTCATGTCAAAAATAATTCCCTGTGTGGCAAGACAAATTTCCCGTAGGCCTGTCATATCACATTTGATTTATTTTGGAATTGCGTCATTTTATTTGTGACCCCCTATCATTATTTCAGTCGTATAAAATCATTGTGGTTATATAAATCTTTTTTTTTTTTTTTTTGGTACTTGGATAAGAAGGATTATATTACTGGAGGTGGGGCGAATAAATGTGAGAGAATTCCCCAGATGCCTCAGGTCATTTGTAATATATGCAGAGGTGAAGTGGATGCAGTGTGAGTATGTGTGTGTTGTGCCTGTCTCCAACAATAAGGGTTGTTCTCAGTGAAGTTAATGCATATGTGTGTGTGTGTGTATGTGTGTGTGTGTGTGTGTCTGTGTGTGTGTGCCGTGCCAGGGCCACATTAGAGGAGCCTTTCAAGTCATGTCAGCCACCTCCTACTCCTCTGCATAGTGCTTGTGTTGTGGTCTGCTCAACAGCCAACCTCCCAGAACCCCTGCGAACTCTATGTGTGTGTGTGCGTAATGTTTTCGGGTTATTTCCACTGCGTGGGATCCCCCAAAATCCTGCTCGATTTCTCTTTTGTGTCCCTCTTCCTGTTTCCTCCGCCTCTTCTCCATCATATCAGTATCTCTCTTTCTTTGTGATTAATACAATAGAGATCTATAAAAATTATGAGTTCTGTCAACTTTGATTGTGTGTGACTCAGCTTCGCAGTCACCTCCATACTGCTATAATAAGTCTGCGGCTCTGCCCCCATAATGTAGTCGATGACAAACTTGGGGCCTGGTCTCATCCTCCCCTCTACACACACCCGCAGCTCTTTGATAACTATGCCAATCGCTCCAAGCATGCGCTAACACATTTCAGCACACTAGCACTTACTGTGGATTGTGTTCGGAATAAAAGGTTAGCGAACACTTTGATCCCTACCAAACAGAACACATGCTAACACATTACTGCTGTGGCACGCCATGCCATTGTGCTTTATGTACTAGCCAAAGGGGAGCAGAGGAGAGTGTGTATATCTTTTATACGCCATCAGTGTCTTTAAAACTTCTCTCCACATGCTCGATAGTAGCTGCCTACTGTGAAATAATACAAGATGTTTAAGCTAATGAAACTCTCAGCGGTGTGTCAGCCTTCATTAAGACTATGTTTTCTTTATTCCACAAACAAATCAGCCCATTACTCTCACTTGAACTATTTCACTCTTCTGTCAGTTCATAAAAGAAATAATGATGCTGATACTGGCTAACCAGAGCATCATGCACAGAAAACATGATAAAAAAGTGTTAATTAGCCTAAATGCAGTAGCTAGTTGCATTGTAATTATTAGCTAACTCCTACCTGTCTGTCTGAGAAGGTTAAGCGTGATCTGTCTTTGGAGGAGCTCGGTGTTGGTGCAGGAAAATAATTAAAAGGTGATGCTTTATAGGTTTTATGCTTTGCTTTGGAGGTAGCAGCACATGTTGCACACTTACATAAACAATAAAAGAGAATAGTATTTTGCTAGATAGGATATTTGTGATGCAATGCAAAAAGGACGTAAGAACAGAGAAGTCAAACTGCATTACTGTAGTTTTTACAATAGTGTTATGTTCCACTGTTGGGGATTGTATTGCACAAATTGTAGTGCAATTAAGTGATTAGTTGACAGAAAATCATCCACTATTTTTATAATTGCGTAATCGTTAAAGTATTTTCTTTTTTTATGCAGAAATGAGAACTGGTTCCAGCTTCGCTAATGTGAATATTTAGTCCTCTGTTATGGTAAGATGAATATTTTGGCTGTGTGCCTGTTGGTTGGACTTCACAAGTAATTTGAGGATGTCAACGTGGATACTGGCAAATTATGATGGACATTTTTCACTTTTTTATTTTAAAGACCAAATGATTTATCAAGAAAACCATCTGCAGACTAATTAATAATGAAAATATTTGTCAGTTGCAGCTCCTCAGATTCGATCACAAGACATAAAAACACCTGTCAAACAAGCACATGATATGATCATATTGTCTCTTTACCATTCTAACAAAATTGGACACATACAGAGATGCACCAATCTAACTTGATCTCTCCTGATAGTAATTCTGATACCTTAGCTCAAGGTATCATGATACCAACTACTAATCAGATACCAGTGCTTCCTTTTTCACAAATTAAAAACATGTAGATCTTACTGTAGAGAACTTGACAACACAGAGCGAATGAAATGTTCACTACATTGTGAATTAGCGATTTTCAAGCCTTCATATTCTAACTCAGTGCTTACAGATAACAATGCATATGCAGAAACACATTCCAACATATTTTGGAATTTTTGCATGTTTATTTGGGAAAATAGTACTTACAATTGTGCGATGGCTTTCTCATGGAGGCTGCCATCTTCCTGGAAAATTTCTCTGGCTGCATAGTTTCGCAGTGCATCCTGGGAAATTCAATCTTCCCTTCAGCTGAGATGAGTTCGTAAGTGTGCATTGCACGGCCCTTCAAATTAAGTGGGGATTTTAAGGGCTGAAAAGCACTTCCCTTAAGTTTGGGACACCCTAGCCCTTCGCGGCTAAAACAAGGGCTAGGGCCAGTTTTGAGGGGAAGTGTGAGTATTGGGAAGGACCCATTGTCTTAGATTTTGGATATCGTAATATCGTAAGGGTTGTCTTTTCCTGGTTTAGAGGGCTGCATTACAGTAAAGTGATGCAGTTTTCTGAACTTAGCAGACTGTTCTAGATGTTGTAAAACTTGCCTTTCCCACTTAGTCATTCAGTCCTTCCAAAAGGTTGCGATGTTGCGATTGCAACAAGTTACGCAAATACAGCCAATCCCTGTCAATTCAGCATAACCTTGTAATTTTGTACTGTGGGACCGGAGCTCTATGCGTGGGACAGAGTCACAGATTCCCAGTGACAGAGCTAACTGTTAGCATCACACAGCTAACATTACCCAGTGGTTATTATAAAGTTAAACAACTGAGTCGAACCGTCTCAGTGTCGGTGTGAGATTAATTGCTAAGTGTCAGATGTTAACCATTGTTGCAAGGCTTCTGCCCAAGCACCAAAAATATGACATAATGATGACATCATGTTGTGCTGTGTTAGCTTGTGCTAACCGGGCAGAGAGAGCAGGAGAGCCTCTCGTGGAAATGGTCCTTCAGTGCTGCATCGAACGGCAACAACAGCTGATTGTCGTCGATCAGCAGTTGCTGCCCCACCCCAAACACTGGGAAACACTGAATGCTCATGATAATACGCCCCTAATCCGAGACAGCACCACAACTACACCTATAAATACTGCAACATGCATCGCACTTTTTAGATGCTGTGAGATCAGGTATTTCAGGTTGCAAAAATCTCAAAAACAACCCGTGAAATCCTGGAGGGACCTGCCATTATTTCCACATTACTGATGGTTATTTTTCAGAAATCTCATTGTGTAAATATTTAAGTCAACCCTACACTGTTGTCGCAATATCGATATAGTCAGTAACACCAGCATATTGGTGTTATTGGCATTAGTTTGTAGCATAGTACTTATGAGAGGCTGACAGAGCATATGAAAGGCTATGTTGTTACATCCATCCTTTTTTGCAGTGAGTAATATTTGTTTCCAAACAATTTCACAAATTCAGACGTGTGCACATGCCTCTGTTTGTGTGTGTGTGCTTGTGTGTTTGTGAGTGTGTGCGTGCGTGCATATGCATTTACAAACACCTTTACACATTTGTGTGTGTGTGTGTGTACTTGTGTTTGTATCTCCACACTGAGAATCTGTGTGTCTACATACCTGCTGGGTTCTGCTGAATTGACTGGGCACGGTCAGCATGAGTAAGCAGCCAGGGGAAGATTGAGGCAGCCAGATGCGGCGGCCGCGGGCTACCGAGGATATCATTACCCCGGGCGTGTAGTCGGCCAAAACGGGAGCCCCCAACCGGAGTTTCATCAAGGTGGACCCCCGTCTGCGGCGAGGGGGAGGATACCAGTTAACCTGTTGTCCTGCAGTGAGGAGCGGTATTAAGCGGCAGGTGGAAAGAGAAAGCATCCCGTGACTGGAAAGAGGTGGAAACAAGAAAGTGTGCAGATACTTACAGGGTAGCAGGCAGACACACTCAAACTGTGGAAGATTGTCTCTTTTGATTTCCCCTCCCGGCTTCTTTTGCAACTCAACAGGAAACCCTGCAGTGCCTCTGCGTGCGTTTGCATGTACATTTTGCATAAAGTTTTATATTATCGTTTCCAACCCATGAGTCCTACTTTCCAGTATCATTTACCGCAATATAGCTTTTGCTTTACTCTCATGCACACAGACATGTATCTCTGAAAATTTCCATTCAAAGGAAATAGCCGGGATATTTTTGGTGCGCGACTCTGACAGAACAACTTGATGCATGGCTGCTGGCAATAACATCAGCAGTATCTTCATACGGGAATTGGACCGTCTCCTCTCAGTGAGGTAACCCATAGGCCATGAATCACGTTGCCTTGCTCCAGAGTCCTGTGGTCCCCGGGGGTTGACAGTTTGACCGCTCCTCAATGTGGTCTCTCTCCTCTACTCACGCTCCTCCCATCCCCATCACCACACATTCCAACCACTGGACCGGTCACGTAAGGTCAAGAAAATAGAAAAGAATAGAATAGAACAGAGTATCAGTTTGTAATGCATCTTCCCAAGGGTGGTTAGCAGGAACCTGATTCACATTCTGAAACATTTTCGGATTAATAACAACAGTTTGCGAAGGGGGAAGAGCGATGAGACTGATAGATGACAAAAAAATAAAGCATCACAAACTGAAGCATGAAGGGAGAGACAAAAGAAGGGTATTCCTGTGCGTCTCTGTTTGGTTGTCTGTTTTGGCAGCTCACACATGGAGCTAGTCTGGCAGTCTGCCTGTCTGGTCCTCTCTGGTCTCTGCTCCATACTGGTGGGTCACTGGTGTTTGGATCACTACAGCTGGCTGTTAACCACCGACTTGGACTGAGCTTTGCCGCCAAGTGTTTGATTTAGCTTAGTCATTTATTACATACACACAGTATGAAAATTAAAGTCATATATCAAGCACTTAAACTTGGGAGTAAAAAAGAAAAGAAAACACAAAGACAGGGTAAAAGAGAGATGTACGTCTAAGCCCAAAATAATTTCTAAAATAACGCCAGAAATTATTGCAATCATTAAAGTAAATCCACAAAAGTGGCCCTCCAATTATAATCGTATTTGTACCTTTTAAAAGTAGCAGCAGTGAGTTCATCAAAAGCTTAGGCAAGTCCAAGTGATGAATGGACAGTTCATCCGGTGCAAGAGCGGCCCTGGAGTGGTTTTAACAGTGCCCCAGGCCATATTCCAGCTGAGTTAAACACACCCCGACGTGTGTGTGTGTGTGTGTGTGTGTGTGTGTGTGTGTGTGTGAGAGAGAGACAGGACACGTCTGAGGGTGTGATGTAGTCACTTCCTCCCACTGGACTGAGCGACTGTTGTCAGCTTGACCCTGCGCCAGTTAACCCCTCGCCACCCCTGGCACTGCAGGCGAGGGCCCCGGGTGTGTGTGTGTGTTTGTGTGAGA
This sequence comes from Epinephelus moara, assembly GCF_006386435.1. Taxonomy (NCBI): domain Eukaryota; kingdom Metazoa; phylum Chordata; class Actinopteri; order Perciformes; family Serranidae; genus Epinephelus; species Epinephelus moara. The sequence goes on from NC_065527.1 coordinate 13,833,227, forward strand.
GAGAAAGAGACAGATTGTGTGTGCAGCGTGTGTGTTGGCAGACCACAGGTGTCTGGTCACGGTGTCAGGGTGTTAAGAGGTCTTCCAAGAGGCCCCCCGACTCTCGGCATCTGTTTCGGAGGGAGGGAGCGGCAGAAAAAGAGGAGGAGAGGTTGGCAAGGGTTACCAACACATACCCTGAGGGGTGCTGGGGCTTGTTGGTGGAGAAGGGGGGTGCAGTAGCTGACAAGCAGGTGCCTATGTTGACAGTAACCCTTCATACTTGAACCCCACCTCCTCCCCAACACACACACTTACAATAAATCCTAGAGAGGCAAGCGTAATTGCAGAGCCTGATTGAAGGGAATGCAGAGGGAATCCCCTTTTACACACACACACACACACGCACACACACACACACACACACACACATATCACTGGATCTTTTTGCTTGGGGTCAAAGGTGAGACAAAAAGAGGAGAGTGCACACATCTCTGACATTTCCTGCTGTCTGTGTGTGTGTGATTTGCGTGCACAATGTCCACACATGCTGACCATGTGAACACATGCAAAATGGGTGTGGACACTGAACTTGTTTCCTGTTATATTTCTTTTTCCAAGACAATACTCAATACACATATGCAACAGTAATAGAAACTCTGCAGCATTTATGCTAGACATGTTTGGGTTTTCAAAAAAAAAAACACCAAACAAACGTGTGCGTGTGTTTGTAAATGAAATCCACTTGGTCCAAATGTTAGTTAGTCAGGTGTACCGGTGCATGTCTGGGAATCATTATTTTGCTAAGAACAGGGGGGGTGGGGGGGTTGGGGAAGCACACAGCGGGAGGTCGAAGAAAATTGGAACAGCTGTTGATTAACATGAGTGCTCTCTCTTTCTCTTTCTTTTTTTTTTACTCTCTTTCAGTAGAGGAGGAAGAGGAAGATGAAGAGATGATGGAGGCAAAGCCAGGCCCCGAGTCGGAGCAGCAGGATGAAGATGACAACAGGGAAACCAAAGACGGTAAAAAGTAGCACTGGGCAATATATCGATATTATGTCGATATCTTGAGACTAGATATCGTTTTATTGTTTTGCTTTTATAATATGGCAATTATAATAGTGTCTTTTACAGGTTTTTAAGGCTGCAATACAGTGAAGTGATGTAATTTTCTGAACTTACCAGACTGTTCTATTGTTGCCTATAATCAGTTAGTCATCATAAACACACAGTCATTCATCGTTTATTTATGATATTTATCGAAAATCTCAGTGTGAAAGCAGAGGGTCAACCCCATAGTTTCGTCAATACTATCAATACTGAGATGTTTGGTCAAAAGTATTAGACGTTGACTGATTTATGGGTTTGGCCAATTAATCAGCACTGATATGATGTTTTATAGACTATCATTATCGGTTAAACTTGGCTCTGGTAGTGGCTGATGGCTGCAAAGCCTTCACCAGTCATGCAGAGACATAGATCACCAACTGTAGTTGAAGAGGGGTGGGTTGTTTTAAATAGAGCAAAAAGGAGCTTGATCAGTGGGTACAGCTCCAGAGACAACAGGTCCCGTCTGCTGCATGAGTGTGTTGGAGTGTATTGTTCTTCATTTTAATATGTATTTAGGTACGTTTTTGAGCGAACCTGCAACAGCAGGTCTGACGTTGTAGCACTGTAAGCAAAAGTCTGAGTCCTGGGTGAATGCTGGCCTGGCCTGTTACAAATTATTGTTTCAAAATAAAAGCCCTCTAGTGTTTTATACACTGTTTTTTATTTTAGTTATTATTATTTTAATTTTATATACTTTATTAGTCCCCGAGGGGAAATTCAGTGTTTTCACTCCGTTGTCATATACATATACACACAGGCCTAAAATACACACACACACACACACACACACACACACACACACACAGGACCTATACATGCATTGAATGGATAGATGTCAGAGGTAGGGGGCTGCCCATGGACGGGCGCCCCAAGTTGTTCAGTGCCTTGCTCAAGGGTACCTTGGCAGTGTCCGGGAGGTGAACTGGCACCTCTGCAGCTACCAGTCCACGCTCCATATTTGGTGCGGATGGGAACTTCAACTGCAGACGCTTCGGTTCCCAACCCATGTCCCTATGGACTGAGCTACTGCCGCCACTAATTATGTTAAATTAATCATTGAGGAAGTATTTTGAGTATTTTGAAAATACAAAATTACTCCACTCCAAACCATTAGATTTACCAGTTACAAAATACTCAAGTAATTGAAATACTTGTTTCATCAGGTATCAGCTTATTAATTGGCTGTCGTCTTTTTCCTGTTCCAAACTATCATCATTAAAAATTCAATATTGGTCAGCCTCCAAAAAATATCATGATATTTGATATTTTCCATACAAAACAGCTGAAGTGTAAAGGATGGATGGATGATGGGAGAGGGAAATGGTTAGGTATTAGCCGTAAACCTTAACCACCTCATTAATTCAGGTGTAATTTTTGTTAAATTCACCAAGTTTTCTCCTACATAAATTATTCCTAATTACTGCAAACACAAAACTTCCCATTCTTTATTATCCTCCTCTCTCCTTCATCCCTCGACTTCCCTCACATGTTGTTGGTCAAACTGTCACGAAACCCGGTCACTTGTGTGTGACACCCTCTGCCAGTCAGTGGGTGTATCAGATGGAAGGATGGGGGTAGGTTACTGTGGGGGTTAAGGCGGGTCCAGCATATCAGCTCCGTGGCATGTGGGGGTCAGCACTGATTAAAAACCTGTCACTTGACCCCTCGACCACACTTCAAAGTGGAGAGGAATGGAGAGCTGCGTGTGTGCATGCGGACGGTTCGTGCAGCAAAATATGGAGAAAAGGCCTTGGTTGGATGAAAACACAACACGTGATGGAAAGAGACATATTCATATTCAGACACACATGCACACACAATCCTGACTGTGTGACTCAAACACACACACAGGCAGATGTATGCATGCACGCTCTCATAAACACACAGTCATCCGTCTCCTCTCCATCCTGGCCTATTAGAAGGTCTGGCCTTTGATCTTTGCCACTCGATTCACTGGGTCTTTTCTGACAACTCGTAAGAAATACAAAGGGATGGGGGGGATCAAAGTCAAGAGGCAGGGTAAAGGTCGATATATGTGTGTCTGTGCGTGCTTGTGTGTGTAAAATCGCATGTGTGCTTGGGGACAGTGACTTCAAAAACCGGACGCCGTGCTGTGCAGCCATTACGTTCAAAGGGAGGCGGGACGCTCAGAGGGCTTTGTTTTCCTCTTGTTTATGAAGTTCTTACTGTAGGGTTTTATTAAAAAGATGCATTAGGGACTGTTTGTAGTTCATTATGTCCTGGATGTGATTCTGGTTTTGATAGAGTTGAAGTAAATGTTAATCTGACATCAGAAGCACACAATGTACCTTTTTTTTTTTTTTTGGCAGGAGTAGACATGATAGTAATTTGTACAGTACAGTAAAATACAGCAAGGTATCTGTACTACTGTCAGCAACTGAATAATTAAAAGTAGAATGTCACAGTGTCAGATGAATAGAATAAATAGACATTTCTCAGTTTCAGGCTCTCGAGCAGTAATTGAGAAAAGCATGATTGGCCGCCTTTTCAAAACAAAACATACCTGTAGTTTGCAGGTCACATCAAACACTATTTACTTACATTTACTTGATTTTAAATGCCATATTCCAATGCATTATTATTTGTCTGTTAACATGGATGAAAATAGAGAGAGATTGCTTAGCAAAAAAGTTGAATCTGATGTATAACTTATATTTTAAATATAATAAAATTGAAATAACTCCATAGATTGTACAGCACAACTTGTGTCTGTTGCCATTTGTGGTCTTATTGATTCTAACAAATTTTTGCGAGAAATAAAGTACACTGAGAAGCCAACACTGGGCAAGACGTATAAAGAAGGCTGATTATTCGCACTCACGTTCACATCAGGTATGATTTCAGAGTCACCAATTGACCTATGGCTAAGCCACACCCCCCTCCACTCACTCGGACAAAATATCAACATTCAGTGACCAGTGCTATGGCAGGTGTCACAATACACAGCATTTCACAGGAGGCAATTGATGATTTTTGGAGACATAACGATCAAATTTTGGTGCATCAAAGTGCCGCTGAAGTTTAGGTTTTTGGCTCAGAATATGAGAGAAGGATAACGGCCTTTTTACCATCTTTACCAAGAGTGTCTCTCCGTTAGTTTGGTGCTACAGTATTTACACTGAATCATTCAGCATAACATTTGCCAACCTTTGTTATCTCTGTGATTACAGATAAGTTAATGAAGCTAAGCTCCAGAAGTTAACCTTAGTATAACTAGAGCCCTTTGGACAACAGCTAACAATGATGTACGATCACCAAAGTACAAAAACTAGAATAAAATAGGCTAATGAACTCCCAGCAAACAAGGTGACATGATGAACAACGCAGCTAGGAGCTAATGTTAGGCTAACTTTAGCTAACGTTAGCTAGAGATGTTAAAGATAACTTTATATTTCTTTCCAGCAAAGTGACAATATGTTGCCTCAAACACAATGTTGACTTAACTTAGAACAGATGTATAGACATCCTTATTAATATTATTCACGTTGAGTCTAACGTTACCACACAACTTTATCCAAAGGAGACACTTTCTCAGTTGAGATGTGGTTTAGGAAAGGGTAAAAAATACAGCCCGTCGGCCAGCCTCTCAGGATACCTTGTGTCGTGGTTGCATGTACCCCATGCACACCGTTTGACCATTTTTAAACTTCAAAACTCCGAAAAAGCTCATAAAACCAAACAAAACTGACTTTCTGTTATGCATTTCAATGGACGTCCAGGCAGAGAATGTCCGAGTCTATGGGAATGGATATACGCACTGTGATTGGCTCATCGCGTTTGAGGGCGGGGCTTAGCCATAGGTAAATTGACCTAACCTGTGTGTCTTTGGACTGTGGGAGGAAGCCAGTGGTGCACCCGAAGAAAATCTGCGCAGGCACAGGGAGAACGTGCAAACAATTAAAGAAATTCAAAGATGTGTCCTTGGGCTTTAGAAAAGTTTGATGGGCATTATTTACTGTTGTCTGATTTATAGAACAAACAATGTCCAAAGTGATACTGGTAAACTTTGGTAAACTTTCAGCTTACCTCTGTACCCCTCTCTTTCTTAGCTCCGGCATTCACCCGCTATGCTCCTCCCAAGTAGTTGCTTTTTAATGTTCACCAGGTTTTGATTTCTGGGGGGAAAAAATGCAGTTTCCTGGTATGCACCTTGGGCATGGAATAACCTGCAAAAGATCTCAAATTAGACAGTTTTATACCCGTTGATAAATATTAGGGCATCATAAAAATGTGGTGATAGAGGCTTGTGGTGGTTCCTCTTGAAAGCTGTTCATCTGTTTTGCTGTAATTTTTTTCTACATCATGTTGTGTATGTTGTATTTTAATATGTTGTGATTTTGCACTGCTGCTACCTCGGCCAGGTCTCTCTCATAATACATGTTTGATCTCAATGAGACTCCCTTGTAAAATTAAGGTAAAATAGAATAAAATATGTGCAGATCAGTCTGTTTTATATGTCTTTTTTATTAAATTCCATCCTCCAGGCTCATTTCCAGTTCTGCGGGAGCTGACAGAGGAGGAGAGGCAGCAGATCCTGCATTCTTCTGAGTTTCAGAGTTTCTTCGACTGCAGCATCCGGGTGATGGAGAGAGCTCTGGCCGAGGACAGCAACATCTTCTTCGACTACAGTGGCCGGGACCTGGAGGACAAAGAGGGGTGAGCAGGGAGGAGGCAAGAGGGGGCAGGAGGAAAGAGTTGAGTAGAGTATTTGGATGTGAGCGCACATGTGGGTGTTTACTTGCATGCCTCAAACTAAGAAATGTGCAAAGACTGACTCATGCTCACTGTGTCACTCTAGCGGCCTGGGAGCTCCTTTGTTCTTCAAAATACATGTCTTACTGCTGATGTCACGCTCCCAGGGGGTTAAAAACTTCTGTGAACTGACAACCATCATGTCTTAAAGAGCATTGTCTTGCCATCTGAAGAGCTAGCTCCAAATGGAGGTTATCAAAGTGTTGGTTGAAGTTATGAGAGTCATAAGTGCAAAGCTGTTTTAGTATGCTGCTCTGCTATTATAGAAGAATGCAGCTCACTTCAACTTTGACCACTGCAGCCACAGAGAAGCATCAAGCCTGTGGTCAAATAGAGATTATGTCTAAAACAGGCCATGGCCCAGTGCTTAACATCAGTCCTCCTCTATTTTTCCATGGACATGCTATTTATGAAATTGTAACAACATAACCTACATTTCACTAGCTTGTTTCATTACTATTCATTCTCACATAGCATTGCAGACAAAGTCGGTCATTTGCACTTATTAGTGTTTAGAATTAATGTAAGTAGCACTCAAAATGTAGTCTTTTCATTTCTAAAGGTCTGGCAACATTTTCCTGACAGAACTGACATTAACGAATAGACACAAACATAAAAAAACACAGTGATACAACTTTCAGAAGTGGCCAATGACGCAACAATCTGCCTAGGATCCTGTGGCCACAGGCAACATGTTGGCTGAAATGACTGACTCATTAGGGTGAACAGCCAGTCAGACTGCTCTCTCACTGAATTTTTTCAATGCCCGTACAACATGCTGAATCAGCCAGTGGCCGCTGGTAGGGGCAGACTTTTGCCAACATGTCTCAGAAACTTTAGGCAACATGGACGGCCAACTGTCGTCTACAGAGGCCTTTTGTGTACGGTAGATAACATTTTATATCAATCACTGAGATTTATTAACAAATACTAAATGTGTCTCTTATTTGTTCGACGTAAGACATCACCTGTACTTTGGTCCTTTTAGACTAGTGATCACAAATGACCCCTGGAGACAGAAGGCTTTTTTTGTCTTGCCAGGTTATCTCACGTTATCTTTGCTGTCTTTTGTCAGAGACTTGGGTAGCGGCTCCAGTCTGTCCTTCAGTAGACTCTTCTACGATGAGCACTGGTCTAAACATCGTGTGATCACCTGCCTTGACTGGTCCCCTCAGGTAAAGACCGCACCCTTGTGTGTGTCACTCAAATGATGCATGATGATTTTTCTTCTTCACACTATGCTATCCCAAATTTGAAGCCTTTGCACACCAATTATGTGGGTGTTAAGCATCACTTTTCCATCCCTTCCTTCTCTCCTTTTCTCTCTCTCAGTATCCTGAGTTGCTGGTTGCCTCCTACAACAATAATGAAGATGCTCCTCATGAACCAGATGGTGTTGCTCTAGTATGGAACATCAAATTTAAGAAGGCCACACCAGAGTACATCTTTCATTGTCAGGTACCTATCAAACCCAACATATTTTCCATAACTATAGAATATGATGGCAGTCAAGATTGTAGGACATGTAGGGTAGAAATTAGTTTTGCTCTGTGCTTTTTCCTCTGTTTTGTGGGTTGTTAGTTACAGCATGAACCTACAAACAACTGCTGCAGAGCTACATCCTGAAAAAAGGACAACATGTTTCTCTCATCTCCTTGTTTGCCTCTCAGAATTTCAAAAGCACCATTGTTCATTTTTATTTTTCATACCTTTGTTCATATCTTACCAACAGACAGTCCATCCGGTAATCTACAGCCTGCTCCTCTTTTCTGTCCTATAATGACAGCACCTTTGTGACTGAAGAATAAAGAGTAAAGGAAAAGGGAATGAAAGGCGGCTCTACATTTGACCCTCCAGATTGGATTATGGCTGAACGCTGCCACTCGAGGCCAGTTTAAATGGAAGAAATTTAGGTCTTGGTGGGAAAAAAACTCATTGACGGGTGGGATGCTAATAGGAAGTGACATTGAAAAAATGGTAGAAGGACAGAGGGAGGAGTGAGGGGTTAGAAAAATTGGGTGTGAGGGCTTCACGGCTCCCACGAGACAGGCGAGGCCATATAGAGACGTCTTGGTAGTAAAATGATGTGGCCTACCACTTCCTAATCCAACGCTGCCACATGTGTGTTAGCCCACCCACATTGATGCTGCGTCTAATGACAGCCGTGCTGTGTTTCCCAATAATTGACAAGTCCTTCTCATACACGTCACTGTAAATGTGGAGATACACCTGTAATAGAATTAACGTCACAGGCATTCACCTCGCTGCTCAGAAATAATGTTAGAAATGCCCATGCATGCTTTTACATTTAAGCTTTATTTAAACAGAGGAAATAGATTTTCTTTCCTTTTTATAAAACACACACAGAACCACATATCCCCTCAGACCGCATGCTGCGTGCAAATATTTCGATATGAAGCTTGCCATATAAGTCTAGCTCCATAATGGATTTTTAAAGCACTCCGTTCTTTCACTGCACCATAATTTATGCTGCTGCTGAAATCCATGTGGTCTTACGGATAGATTACAACGATGCATCTTGTAGCTGTAGGATTCAGTAGTTTTTCCATGTGGCTCTCTGACGAAATATGTACTGTACATCTGACTTTTTTTTCACAGTGTGGTTTCTGAGCATGCTGATCTGTGAATTGTCAGGGTCGAGTATTAGGACTTTGGGAACAAGGATGTTTTTGTAAGCAGCTGATAGAGTGCTCAGTTTATCAAAAGGGGGCAATCGGCTCTAAATGTGCACAACAGAAGTGAACTGTGCTCAAGTTTAGGTGGGAATGCCATCATTTGAGTACAATGGCGTCCATCTGCAACAGAACAAAGCGTCGTCATTTGTGTTTGTTTTTGATTCTCCAACTCATACTAACCACTTCTACGAACACAGTCAGCTTGTACACATGCTGAGAGTTGTTTTAAGCCAGTGTTTACTGGAAGGATGTGCATTAGATGAAGTGATATCAGATGGAAAAAAGACAGAAGAAAAACTGAGAGAGAACAGAAACTCCCAAGTGGTCCCACTTTCCTACCGCCCCCATGTTAGTCAGTGAGTTAGTGTGGCCTGGGGCTGCGCCATGGTCTTTTCATGAGGGGAGAAAGAAAAGTGAATGACAGAAAAACAGAGACAGAAAGATACAGTGGAGAGCAAATGAGTAGGGACTTTGAGATAAAGTGCTGCGTAAACAGTAGAAGATAAATGGAGATAAAATAGACTGGAGAGAGAACGAAAGAAGAGGTTGCAAGTCATTTGGAATCACCCATGACTTCCCGTCACTGCTGGGTTCAGATGAAAGCAGCACAGGAGTGGTTAGACGAGAGGAGAGCGGTGTAGAGACATTTTTTTTCTTTCTGCGGGGCCTTTTGCAAACAGTCGCGACTCCCTAGTTAGCCACGGATCAAATGGCTCTTAATGTGCGAGCATGTACTGCTGTTTAACCCCCCAAAACCACAGGGCCGGGTGCCTCTCTTTCTCTTATTTTCTTTTCACCTTCCATCTCCCATCCTGAAGCATCAGAGCAACTCTGTCCTTGCATCTGTTGCAGCTTTCATCTGGTAGATGGATAGGTAGATGCTGTCTGTGTGTATGCACATGTTTATGTGAGTGTCATACACATGTGTAAAGCTGTGGCGTGTGTGTGTGGAGGATACAAAAGAATGACAGTGCTGGGTCGGTATTGGAGGGTTGGGGTTTGTGGTTGAGGTCTGGTTCAGCAGGGGCTTTATTGTATAAGGCTATGGCTTATAGAAGGCTTCATGTTTCAGATGGGGTTTTGGTGAGGTCAGGCTTCTATATTTCTTGTCTGGCTGTGTGTAGTTTGGTGAATGGGCTTAGCAATGCAAAAATTGTCTTTTTTAACCTCTTATTCAGGGTTTGAAAATTATTGCCCAAACAAGGGAACATTTTCTCATTGGGGTTAGATAATCTTGGTTGTTTCCATTTCAGTTTTAGTCTGTCAGTTTTTCTGGACTTTGAAATAATCTCAATATATCGCCTTGATTACAGTATTATAATAAATCTCAATGTAATTGTAATTCTTGTATTGTGCTACCGGGGTTTAATTTAACTTTTTTCGTCCACCTGCCACTGGGGCCAATGGATTCCAAAATCTAAAAGCCACTCAGAAGTTTAAACATTGTTTTTTTGCTGCTGAGTGAAGGAAATCTAGTAGCCACCTAGTAAGTTTACCAACATCTGGCTGGTGGCTGGTGCTAATTCCTAACCCTGGTGACACGTAGCCTAGCATACCGCCAGATTCTTGCCAAGACACAGCCCTACTTTGCAGTAGCTTTGTTGGGATTTATGTCCTTGACTCGCTGGTGTGGTGCAAAATAAAACATTTAAAAGCTGGGCTTGGTTTTATTTTGGAAGAGTCCCTGTGTGTGACTTTCTTGAGGCAAGTGCAATCTGTGGGTTGTGCACTAACATTTTTGGCAACATGCAGCAGTGTTGTAATATCGAATTCTAATGCAATAGTTAGACAGACAGGTCCTGGTTTGACAAATGTTGTTCCCCTGTGGTCCAAACAAATCTGACAGTTATGCAGTCAGTGTTCTTTCTCTTTCTCTTATTCCTGCTCTGCTAAATCTTTTCCTCCTGTTCTTATTTAGTTGTGTTCTACTTCTTTAAGCCATTTATGCAAATACTGTAGCTTTCAGGCTTGTTATCAGTGGTTGCTTGTAATGCTGATAATGACATTTGAGGGGGTTTTTGGCTCTTTTTGAAAGTACAATTTCAGAATAATTTGACTGCAGAATTATCAAGTAATGAATTGTATTTAGCTTCAGTTGCTGAAGTTTTATATCTACATTACACATCTGTACACATTTGCTTATTTATACCCCTTTATTCAGTAATTATGGTTCTTTGTGGTGTTTTATTATATACTTCTGGATTATGTGAAACTTTTTTATGGAATTGCACTTTACACATGAAATATATAATTGTTCTCTAACTCTGCTTAAAGCTGGAGTAGGCAAAACTCTGGAAAAAGGCAACCCAGTGTTCCTCATACAATGATTTATTTAATCTTATTTCATTTTAGAGCTGCAGAAGCACAATCGGTCAGTGCCTCCTTGTCCTGCGCTCTCTCTCTGTTTATCAGACCACAGATGAGACAAGAATTAGCTAGCTAGCCACCCCACAGTCCCTCCGCCTCGCTTCTCGCCTCTGTTGACTGCTTTACTGGGAGGGGAGTGGGCAGCAGCTAGGATGATGGATCTTCTGTCAGTGGCTGTAGTGGCTTGAATTGATCTAGCACAAACCCCTCAAGTGCCAGGTGCCACAGTGCGTTGGTGACCAGCGGCAGCAGGGGTCTGACCTGTGTAACAGCAGCAACAGAAAGTTTGCTGATCCAGTGGGGAGTCCAGGCTGTCAGGTTCCCAGGAGCAGGGATTGTGCTGGCTGATTCGTGGTCCATCTCCGGAGCTGCTGCCCAGGTGGTCTGTAATGCTTGGGAGTGAGGCGGAGGACACACTGGGATTCAAGGCTTTACTAACCGTCAGCTATAATAAACATAAACTTGAAATAGCCGCAGTCATGAGCCATTAGCTCCAGTTAGCAGAAGGCTAAACTATTAGCAACATCTCTCCATCTCTCAAATGCTTTGCTGATATTGAAACTTGTTTTATCTCGTTTGTTGACACTTTCATTTGGACTCTCTTTTTGATAATTCTGTCTTCCTCTTTTGCAGTTGCTTTGCAGTGTAGGCAGTTTTTGCAAATGCTGGAATAACAACTTTTTCTACAGGATTCTCCGCCATTGAATCAGGCTTTCTCCAAAGGGACATGCATGCGCATCTGCATTTGTAGAACAGCCAGTAGGAATGATCTCTCTCTCTGAAAAGACCTGTGATTGACAAAGTCTTCTGTCATAGGCTAGGTTTTATAAAGCCTAAAAAAAAGAGCCATTAGCCATTACAATATGCTCAAAATTTCATATGGGTTTTTTGCCCAACATTGCTAAAATAAAACTACCTACCCCAGCTTTAATTCTGATAGTCAGTAAGCTATATCTAAAATTAAACAGTATCTCTGTATACCAGGGGGTCTTTCTCAATCCCCTTAAGGACCCATGGCAGTTTCATGACCCCACTTTAGCAGCCATTGATCTGTTATATAGTGGAGGAAGTGTGTGATCCATCAGTGTATGGGCTGGGTTTGTACTTTAGGAAAGGGGCTGCCGCTGCTGTGGATTCTGGTATCACTTGAGCGTGCCTCCCCTCATCACGGCCATCTCAGCAGTTGGACCCATCATCACCCCATCACAGTTGGGTCTAATCTTGTAACTTCACACCAGCCTCTCAAGTGGGCAAAGTCACACCACATTAAAGGGCCCGCTTGACTTAAAACCTCTGCCGAACCCCCCAAACCACACGCCTCCCTGTAACAACCCCCGCCGCTACTGTCATATCCCATTGGACTCAGTCATATTTTTATTAATATCTTGCTGCCTTGCATCGTTCCCTAGGCCTTTGACACTTCCAGAAAGGTTGAGTAAGAGACGCAGAGCAGGAGGAGAGTGGGAAGGAGGGTGAGGGTAGGGGGAGTTGGAAAGAGTGCAGCAGCATTATTCACAGCCATATAGAGCCCATGAGAAATGACGCTGGAGGATGAAGCTGCATTGTGTTCAGATTCTTAGCAGAGTCCTTTAAGTGCTCGCTGAACACGCGGGTTAAGACTTTGTGACTGTTTGATTTGTGGCACACTAAACAGATGTAGCTTCGATTGGCAAAAATAATTTGAGTGTTGAATTTATTAGATTACTTCGTACAAATTCGTGCTGATCAGAGGTTGTTTTTATTCGTATTATATGGAGAAATTAAAAGCAGTCAATCTTTCCAGTGTCTGTTGCTCAGGATGCAAGAAGAACTAAGAACTCAGAAAAATGTTTAGATGTTGAATCCAAGAATTTTTAAGCACCAGCCTGTTGAAAATCAAAATTTGGCTTTGAATTCTTAATACTCATGCAATCAGAAGTTTGGCATATGTTGCAAATGACAAAATGAGTAGAAGAGTTTAGTGTTTTAGGATATATGCAAGTAGTTTTCTTGTCGAGAGTTATTTGTCTATTTAGCTAGCTAGATTAGCTTAGCATAAGGCTTGGAAACAACAAGCCTCCTCTGACTCTTCTAAAGCTCACTAACTAACATGTTGTATCTTGTTTATGTAATTCGTAAATGTATGTAAGTAACAAGTGGTGTTTTTTTCGGGGGCTACTTTTTGTGCTTGACTGTTTCTTCCAGGTGTCTGCGGGTATCATCGCTGTGAGGTTGCCAGCAAGGAAGCAAATAAGCATATTTCCTAAAATGTCAAACTTTTAGAAAATACTCTGATAAGTATTGTTATGGTATCAGTACAGAATCTCTGGTCTTGTTTTGGCACCAATATCGCATAACAGCAAACAATACCCAGCCATACAAGTGGATTGAGTGTTTAACAGAAATTAAAAGTTGTTTAAATTCTCTTAAACTACTCAGGTTTAATGAGTGTGACAATTTTTCAATTTAATTGAATTTCTTTAGAAAACAGACCTGATGAAGAACTCGTAGCATCTGTCTCCTGAGTTTCATCGTCAAAGTAAGACTAGAATAGAGCACTGCGTGGTTGAGTTGACAAGCATTACATGTACAACACAAATGCCTCATTAAAGCCACAAACCAGCAAAAGCGAAAATATGATCCAAGCAAACAAACAAGATATGGAAAATAAAGGGATAGGAGCTCCAGGAGGCAGAGAAAGGCCTGTTTGTGTTCCCAGAGCCTCCTCCTCATGCTTTCGCTCCGTCAAACCCTCATTCTTTGCCTGGTGAAACTGAGACTCAGCTCGGTATTTGTCTCTCCTTGCCAGAAACCACAGAGTGACAAAATCCGTGGGGTGTCATAAACGAGCGAAGCCAGGGGGAGAAAGGGAGGAGAAAGGTGGTTGGGAGAAGAGGGGGAGGTTGAGAAGCGGGGATGCAAGGGAAGACAGTCGGATCCATCTGGTCCTGATAAGGCAGAGTGGAAAACAGATGAGTGTGGTGAGCGAGGGGGGAGGAGGGATGGAGCGTGGATCTACTTGGGAGGATATACTGTCTGGCGTCCCCTATCAGCGCCCCGCCTCTCCCTGTCTTCTCACCATAGCACTCTTGCTCCATCTTTGCCTTCCCAAGTCGACTTAAGCAACAGTTTGTTGCCCGAGGAAAGAACGAATGAGAGGAGGAGGCAACAAAGGAGGGAGTGTTTGCCTCTCTAGCTTTCTTTCTCTCTCTGTCATTCCTTCGAACCTCCCTAATCCCTTGCTGGGTGCCATCTTTCATCAGGGCCTACCATGTGTGTATTATCCTCTACAGAACACTTCCCATCAATATAATAAGGGCTGCCAGAAGCACTTAGCCTTGTGAGCCTGTGTGAGATATGGTAGACGATACTTTGTGTGTGTGAGTCTCTCCCTCATGCGCAGACACACACACACAGCCGACCTTGCCCGAGGAAAGAAATGAAACCCACTGTTCTGACTGCGCAAGTGTCTCTCTTTAAAACTTCCACAATTCATCTCAGGCCCAATATACAGAAGTGACTCTCTCCGCTGCTTTTTCTTCCGGGAGCTGTCACTCCCCACATCCTCTCCGTCTGGGGCTGGCGGGAGACAACTTGGCAGGTGTCTGACCCGCGCTGCATGTGAGATGAGAACCATCCACAGAGCCACTCTGCGTTTGGAAATGAAATGTCAGGCTCGGTATCGAGTCAGCCCTGATATGGAGATGCAATCATAGCGGGAGTATTGTCGACATGAGAGTTGTTGAGGTGTTATTTAGACAGATGTGGTGCTCGTGTGACTGATATGTCCAAACTTATCAATCTGAAATGAAGACGAGCTGCAGGGGATGAGATGAGTGGTTGCATTTGATTTAAAGGGAAAGTTCAACCTTTTGGGAAAATATGCTTATTTAAGAGTTCGATAAGAAAATGGATACCACTCGTTTGTCTGTATGTTAACCACGAAGCCACAGTCAGGAACAAGTTAATTTAGCTTAGATTGGAGGCAGGACACAGCTAACGTGGCTCTATCTAAGGTAACAGCACCTCTAAAGCTTACTAATTAACACGATGTAACTCATTTATAGGGTTGTCATGATACCAGAATTTACACTTTGATACAATAATAGTATTTTAAAAAATGCCTTGGGTTAAAACTCTGATTGTGATTCTGCCTTTCTCTGGTACCAACGAAGAAAAGAAAAGTCCCTGTTGTCATGTCATAGCCCTGTTATATATATGTTTTATTGTAAATTTTAAATTGTATGTTCTCAATGTCATTTACACCTGTGGTATCGAATATGGTATCGAAAATCTGTTTTTGTCAAAGTTAGAAGTGCCGGTATTGTGACAGTACTGAAATATGTGGTATAGAAAAAGTACCAATTTTTTTGACACCCTTAATGGTTTGTTTAATACGTTCAAAAACAAAGGTGTAAAGACGACAATTCATCTCTTTATGTGGGGTTATGTACCAGACTATTTCTTGGACCCATAACTTCCTGGTGTCTCTGCTGGTTGCCAAGCAACTATTCCTGCTGTGTCTTTATGCTGAGCTACCCAGACATGAGAGCGATGTCGGTCTGCTCATTGAACTCTCAGGAAGACAGTGAATATGCATTATTTCCCACAATGTCAAACTCACATAAAGCATTTCATACAGTCATGTTTACACACTGAGATAATTCCCCTCTAATAGATGCAGAAGCAGTATTTGAGCCATTGATGGGGAAGGCTCATGAATGAATAAAAGTGAACAGAAAGACTTCAGAAATCCAGCCGAAAACATAACCAAGCGCCCCATAATTCAGCTCTAAACTCAGTCATTAATTTCCTACATGACATTCAAATTGAGAATCCGCTTTAGAGTGTCAACCAATTCCCCTTGAGCTTAAATCATAAACTTCCTTATAGCGCGGGACAAATTGATCTTATTTCAGCACCAAATGACATACAGTACATTTAAAAGGCATAGAGCTCCAAAACATATGTGCAGATGTGACATTTGATTAGAAGCATTTACGGAGAATTGCTTTCATGTTAAGTCCAAGTCGCTGCTGGCAGGCGCCTCAAAGTGAACTATCGGGGACAAAGCTGGGCTAATTTTCAGTAGCTCTTTCACTAAGCCTGACAGTACATGAGGGGAATGATGGCATAACGTGTGGTTTCTCAAAGAGTGGATTCAGAGTTTAGTCAGGATTTTTCCTCTTAAGATGGGGACACTGATAGGGCTTAGGAGTTAAACTAACATATGGAGCAAATAGAGGGGGCTCTTGATTTGATTTGGCTTCTCTTTGTCATTACTCATGTGGGGTAGGGGTGTTTATTTAGCGTGATAACTGGTGGAAGAATGACAAGAAAGAGAAGAGTGGGGATGTTTTCCATTTGTGTCTGCATGTGCTTGTGGATTTATGTGTTTAGTTTTAATTTTTGATGGTGTTAATAGTAAAAATAGGGTCATATTCAGTTTTACTTGAAAGATCAAAGGCAGGGAGGTCTCTTGTAGTGAGTTAAAAGATAACAGTATTAATATATTTGAGTTATTACACTGTCAAATTGGAACAATATGGAGAACAGCATAGAATAAGATATTTAAATTCAAATGAGAAATGACACTTTTATAGCAGCCTCGCGGGTTTTATCTCTTTAGGATGATGGAAGAAAAAGACTATTAAAGGAGGTAAATGGTTTGACATTTTTGGGAAATACATCAAGTCGATTAGCTTAGCCCAGCATAAAGATTTGTAACAGGAAACAACTAGCTTTTAAAGCTGTTGTTTTTAAGCTGTTGCCATTGGCCTTTTATTTAATCTTCTCACCTCTGTAAGGAAACCAAATAAGCATATTTCCCAAACTATTCTTTTATAAAATGAGAAGCTAGAGTTAAGAAACATTTAGATATTTAGATATTGTTTATGCCTCCTTCAGTCTGCTTTCCTGTCTCTTCCAGATGCTAAATATTGTTTAGAGTTCCCCCACTTTTTGATAAATGGTTGTGGCGTTGGAACCATGTGTGTGTATATGAACCTATTCAGTGGATGTGTGTGTGTTTGTGCAGAGAGATGACAGAGAGGGCAGGACTTGGTTTCATTAGCCCACTGATGGAGTCTGATGGAGGGGGGTCGACCTTAGATAGCAGCCTGTCAGACAACCACAGAGTGTAAAGGTTATCCCAAAACTCTTGGATATTAAAAGCGATTAAGTTGAAGGCAGACTTATCCATGTGTATGTGAGTATGAGAGTCATTGTCTTGACATTTGGTCTGAAGTAGCGCTACTTTTTGTCTCTGTACACATTGGCCAAGTCAGGAGTTTTTTTTGTCAAATTGTCCAAATTAATTTAGAAAAAAAGGTACAACAATTGCAGCTTTGCTTGTCAACTCCTTTTACATTCTTAAGACCATTACAGATGTTCTGACATTATTTTAAATGGTGCTATTGCGGTATATGTGACATAAATCTGGCAAAGCACCTGCATGGCCATCAAATCTTGTGTGTTAATACCTGCTAATAAACTTAAATTCCTGATCCCTTCTTATCTGACCATGTAAATAAACTTCTTGGAGAGTACCTCCTTGCCGGCTGACGACTTTATTTTTTTCTACCAAAGTTCAGTTTATTTTGAGCCTAGACATCTGAAGCGACTCCCGAGCCATTCGTCTGGAAGCCGTGACTCCTCAGAAGAAACAAAAAAGAGCGAGAAAGAGTGTGCAGTGTTTTCTTTCCCTCTGGTTTGTTTTCCAGTCTCCTTTCAAAACGAACTGGGGTTTGGAGTTGGCTGCTCCGCACATGGTGTGGTGGCAGGGACGGAGAAGGAGAGAGGGGGAGCACAAGGGAGAGAAATTTAGAAAAAAGAAATGAAAAATAAGACGAACGTCATGCTTTTCCTAAACATGAACTGCCATTGTTGGATTTCTTACTTATCTAGTGACAGCTGCTCCCAAAAACTGCCATGACCACATTATATATTGGCACGTTCGTGTGATGTTCCTGAAGCATGTCTGTGATGTAAAAACTGATTTTTTAAAATGAATGATGCCTCAGCAGTTTTTTTAATATACTGTAATGTTTGTTAATCGATATTCTATATAAATTGGTCAGTGTAAGTATATTTTTAAAGTGGTTATTCCTATTATTAGGTTCAAGTAAGCCAAAATGATCTCTGCCATGCCTAAGCTTGGTGAGCATCATACATTTGGTCGTGTATGTATGTGATTGTATACTGTCTGCAACTAATCTCGCAAACTACTGGACCGATCAGCCTAATATTTTGTGTGCTCAAGGACCTCTTGTGGTTCTGGTGATTCGCAGTTGTTGAAGAACCTGTTTTATTGACTGGTTTATACCATCACTGACTGCTGACTGCTCACTCCTCTCAACTGACTGCTAGGGGCCGCAGGTTTTCCAGAAGTTGGCTTGGCTAAAAACAATCAGCCCTACCTCGTCAGTCGCAGGCCACATTTTGGCCTTCGACATAGCTCCGTAGAAAGTTTGGATTCATTCTGTACTGGAGCATCTGCAGGTTAATTCCATACCTGATATGTTGTGATCCACTGAATTTCGGCATGATAGGAGATGAATTAGTCCCTGTTTTTGTTACATCACCGCCATCTTGACTAAGGGAACTGGAAGAGACAGTTCCACCAGGCTCAGCTCTTTGCAGTCTGGCTTTGACCAGTGTTTATGCGGTCCACCGCAAGTCGTCATACCACACCAGGTGAATTTCAGAAGCGGAGCCTTTTGCCCGCTCGATTTTGTAGAGATTTAGATTTTGTTGATTGTGTCATTGTTCCGTGATATTTACAAGATAATTACAATAATTGGTCAGCCACAATAAGCTCAGAGGGGCGGACGGCCACCTGGTGGAGTTTTTTCTTATTAAGTGAATTAAATGTGAATTTGGAATTTGTTTTATTTTAAATTCGTAAAATCATATTCATCATAGTCTACTGGCTATTAAACACCAATTTAAAGCAGCAGTAATTTGCAACATGTCTAACGAATACGATGCTGTCAACATAAATCTTGCAAACATTGCCTTGTTAATACAGTGATTCATTTGAAAGGATTTTGATAATTAATGACAAGCTTTGCCTCCAAACACCGTCTCAGAGCTGTCGTTCCAACAACAAACCATCTGACGTACCGTTTTCTGGAACCCTAAAACTGTCAGCGACGGTTCTCCCAGCAAAATCTATGACCGTGTTGGGCAACAATGCTTTTGCGAAATGTACTCTGCATGTTTTTAATTGTGATGTGTGTCTGCGAGCTTCTTGTTTAATGCTCTCTTGGCCCTGTCTTGCCTGTAAATTATTGCTCCTCTCAACATGATTATGCTGCTCTACTGGATGGATGGATGGATGGATGGATGGATGGATGGAGGGATGAATTTGTCAATGCATAACATCACTTACCCTCCTGTGGCGATACGATGCTGAAACATTTTCTCATAACTCCACAGCACAGATGCTTGAGTGGCTTTGGGTCAGGGAAGGCTAGCTGCTGCACGCAGAAGCCCATATGGGACGAGCACTGAAGAGGAACCAAGACTCAATAAACACGGCATTGGGGAGGGCGGGAGTTCAAGGGTGCGCTTGTCATGATGGAGGCTACAGTGAGCGCTCCAGTGGCTGCTGGGGTTTTTGATGCTGTAATGTGAAACGGCTGGGGGAAAGAGAACTACAATTCCTCTCTTTGTCTGGTCTCCGCCCCAGCGTCACCCCTCTCTCCTCTCCTCAGTGGACCCTCACCATAGCCAAACTCATCATCTCCCTCTCCCGTCTATCTCCTGATGTCCGCCACCCATCATGATGCCTTGATCACTCGTTCTTACTCACGCTCCGTCTAGCGTTACCATTTTTCGCTTCATATCTTTCTTTGTTTTTGCTCTTTTATCACTGTCTGCTGCTTTATCTCCACATTTCATCCAACCAAGGCATTTCTATTCTCACCATGTTTCCTGTTCTGTCAGTTCATAATATATCAGAAATGTTCTCATAAAATAATCTCACGTCAGAATGATATGCAGTGATTCTGCTTTCTCTTCCTCTTCTCTTTCCTCAGTCTCCTGTAGTATCTGTGGGCTTTGCAAGGTTTCATCCCAACCTGGTGGTCGGGGGCACTTACTCAGGACAGATTGTCCTGTGGGATAATCGCAGTCATCGTCGGACCCCTGTCCAAAGGACTCCTCTGTCTGCTGCTGCGCACACTGTAAGACACACAGAGGGAGGCGCAGCTGCCATTTTGACATATTTACAATACAAAAAAGGAGGATCGTTTACAAGCTGATAACTCATTTATCAAGCAACATGTAAATTATTTGCTAGTTACAGCTCCTAAATGGTAAAGAAATTCCCAGTTTTATATAGGTTTAATATCTTAATTTTAAACTGTAAAAAAAAATTATTTAAATTATTGTTAGTTGAAGCTCTAGTAAAATAAGCTCTGACCTAAATGAAAAAAGCTCCCTGTTGTGTTTCAATTAAATGATTAAACTAAATTATTGTAGTTAAAATATAATCAATCAGTTGGAACTTGTTCGAGACTTAAAGATTTTAAAATTTGTCATATAAACACCCTGAGATAAAAATATTAAATTATGTTACATTACTGCAGCATTACAATTTCGAAACACACACACACACACACACACACACACACACACACACACTCACACTCACACACTCATGACTAGAACAGTCAAACTTTAGACATAACTGAAAGCCCAGCTCAGTTTAGATGCTCCAATGAACTCACTGTCCCTCGACAAATTAGCGACCAGTATTCACGAGCAATAACTTAAGACCCGGGGTCGTGTATAATCACAGCATGTACACGCGCTTTCACACACACACACACACACTGCTACACTGCACCCCCGCTGCAGGTTTAAACTCCAACAATGAAGTCGTCGCTCTCGTCCTCTCCGCTCAGTGAGTCCAGCCAGCCAGCATGGTGCTGATTGCTGAATGGATTCTTTGTGCTGCACAAATCAATTACTGCCCAGTAATGACATCATGGTTTCACACACTGCTGTCATAGGGAAAGACTGCACGCTGGCATGTGAGCCTGCTGCATCTGTACAAAGTATCTAATGATGTCATGTATTAGAGAGTGGTGTTACATGATTACTTCAGGACCATGTTTAAAATCTTCTTTTAAAATTAATATTAGAATATCAAATTATTGAAATATGTTAGGTCCCTTACAACCTACTGCAGTTATCAACTATCCAAATACTTATCATATAAAATGATGAATGTGCCTCTAATCAATGAGACTAATAAAGATTTATGACTGTGATCACAACCACAAATAGGAATCAGAATAACAAAGTAGAGATTGTTGTTATCATATTACCGTTGAGGGAAGTTACAAGATACTGGAAGCATGTGACATTAGCTGACCTGTTATCGTCACCTGACTTATTTTTGTGCCTGTGTGTCTTATCCGTGTTTGTAGCATCCAGTATACTGCGTGAATGTGGTCGGCACCCAGAATGCCAACAACCTGATCACTGTGTCTACAGACGGCAGGATGTGCTCCTGGAGTCTGGACATGCTTTCCCAGCCGCAGGTACACAACACACTCATCACCAAAAATACTCAAACGATTTGAGTTTTAGTGTTCATGCATGCTGGTAGTCCACATGTATCTTCTGTAACTGCTGATATATGTGTATTGTCATGTTTGCGTCCTAGAATGTGTGTGTATAGGCTCACGTTAGTGCTTCCTTCTGTGTGTGTGCGTGTACTGTAGGAGACCATGGAACTGGTGTACAATAAATCCAAATCTGTGGCGGTGACAGGCATGGCTTTTCCCACGGGAGACGTTAACAACTATGTGGTCGGGAGTGAGGAGGGCACTGTGTACAATGCATCCAGACACGGCAGGTTGGTGGACTCACACACACGCGCGAAAAAAACATCACAGATAAATCTTTGCTGAATCACCCCTGTATGTTTGGACTGGTGTTTTATGTGTTAACGCAGTCCCATTCTATTTGCTCAGATAATCTGGAATTAAAACATCGCAGTAGAGTAATTCAGAAATAATATACATTTAGAAAGCCAATGAAACAAACTGAGTAAAAGGTCCAAGTATTACAAGTAATATTAGACTTGTTTGAGAAACATTTAATTGCTGATTTTCCCATCAATTTAAGGAGTTAATTGTCTCACTTTCAGTCAAAGCTCCCTTACTGTGCTGTAAATTAATTTCATTAAGACGCAAACCACTTTACCACTTTCTGTTTAAAAAAGTTAAGAACATTAAAACACTGGAAAGCCAAAGAGTGTAGTTATGTACATCTCGTCTGTGTCCACCCTCTGCAGCAAGGCTGGTATCTGCGACATGTTCGAGGGCCACCAGGGTCCAGTGACGGGCATCAGCTGTCACAGCGCAGTGGGCACCGTCGACTTCTCCCACCTCTTTATCACTTCCTCCTTCGACTGGACCGTCAAACTCTGGAGCACCAAGGTATGGTGTGTGTGTGTGTGTGTGTGTGGTGTGTGTGTGTGTGTGTGTGCAGGAGAGGAAGAGGATGTGTGGGGGGTTGATTGTGGACTCCAAGAAGTTGTAGGAAATTAGGAAAAATGTGTGTGTGTGTGTGTGTGAACTGGATATGTTCTGTTACTGTGTGTATGATTACTGTGCCAATAGTAGTGTGACACAATTAGTCTGAAGTATTGAAATGCTGTAAATCTCAGAAACTCATATCATTAGATAATAGATATTGATTCTTTGACAAGCAGCACTTTTTTCTGCACAAATTGTTTTGGAACCTTGATTATTTTGACCTGAATTTAGCCTGGCAGGCAGTTTCTTCCTAGACTGTGTGCTGCCCTCAGTTAGATGTACTAAAAATGCCTGCAAAAATATTTTCATCAACAGCTGAACATGACCCGAGCCACAAACGCCGACTTTATGCATTACAGTAGCACAATTGTAAGAACTGCTTGCAGTCTTTCTGTAAGTTATTAATAACTTTTCTCATCAGTTTACCCAAACCTGCCCAACACGCAGGTTGACACACACACAGCATGCACCTGTATTACTGGTGCAGTCTAGCAGCAATCTAACAGCACCTCAAATTACATTTATTTATTAAAGAAAGGTGATTTGATAAAAAAAGACTAACTTTTAAAATCTGATTAAACACTTCAGATTTAGGATTTTTTTCTTTTTTGGGTGAAGATGTCATAAAATACAATGACAGACATTTGAAGCTTAATCAATCCATAAAAGCTTTGAATGTTAAAAAATGACATTCAGTAGCAGCTCTAGTAGTTTTATTGGGTGTACATATCAGGTGAAAAGCCAATAAAATAAAATTAGGCTGGATATCTTCACAACACTGGAAGACTGATTGCCTGTGAGGCCTAACTAAGGGTATAAAATCCTCTTTAGTTTATTCTGCCTTCACAGTAAAAATGGAAAACTTGTCACTGTCACTTCAGAATTACAATAATAACACCAGTTGAGAGTAAATATGGTGTGAATAGGCAGTCATTTTAAACAATTAGTTTGTTTCCTAGAATCAAAATTACAATCTATATTAGTTTTAATTACTGATAGCTATCGATTGGTTATTGTTTAATAAAAAAAACTCCACACAGAGCTCATTCAGAAGTCTTTCACTGTGACACTGTGTTACACTGTAATTATCAAATCAGATCAGCCTCTCATTTTTGCCAGTCTTCATCAGATGTTAAACTCTGTGCACCTCAGTCAGTCAGATTCCCTGAGGTGCACTCAGTGAGTCTAACTCTGACACACTCTAAAGGTGGGCGCTCCTCCTCTCGCTGGTATTTGAGTGACCCCGTCCACTCAGGGCATTTGTTCTCCTTTCAAACCGATGTGATGAATTCCATTTGGCAGCAGTTCAGTGGCGGTAAAAAGCAAACTGTCACTATTTCTGTCAAAGTGAGTGTTGGAGAATAGAAAAGTTAGCTAATACATTCAGAGACACTTTCATGGTGGCGGTGGTGGGGAGATGCAGAGGAGTGCACTCAGGTATGTTTGACTGCACAACAGAGGAAATTCAGGATTATAAGACGAGACATTTCATTGTTAAAGGAATACTTCACCCCAACAAATGATTATTTGTGTATCAACTACTCAGCCTGTGTTACGTTGAATATAGGATGAAAACTTTGTTTTGAATGCATGCTGCCACGGTCAACGGAGAATTAAAAAAAAAGGTGAACATTGCTGATGAATTGAACTCATAGTGGACTGCGTTTAACAGCAGCAAAACTCCATCAAAAATTGAGCGTAGCATTAGTTCAGGCAGGAGCTCAGCTCACATCCCAGCTACATCAGCTGATCTCAAGCAGCCCAGTCAACTGATGGAGCAGCTGACTGATGGAAGGGAGTCAGCTGATAGATCAGATGATTCCTTTCTATGCAACTATTGGCAAATCTCATTCAGGGCGCCCTATTTAAACTGCTCTGGCCTGCCTACTGTTGTTGCTTCCTCTGCAAGCTGCTTTGCAACCTGCCTCCTCCCCAGCTCCTCCTTTTCATGCTGTGTCTGACTTATCAATGTCATTTCTGTTTGTCATTGATGCTGCTCTGTTCTGTTCCCGGGGGTCTTTGCTGCTGCTCTCCCTGCCTTAGACTTTCCATGTAGGTGCATGGAAGGGCAGTGAGGTTTGCCTCTCTGCCTCAGGCTTTCCTCATTTGTGTGGTGAAGGGCAGACAGGTGTGCTTTCTCCACCTTATGCTTTCCACGTAGGCGCGTGGAAGAGGCTTTCTGCGTATGCCCAAGGAAAGGCAGAGGGGCCCCAGAACAGAGCCATACCGCCAAATATAATACTGCAAATGGAAATAAAGTTTTCTTTGACTAAAGTGTTCCTGACTGAACATTGGTTTATAAACTCTTACACAACGTGCAGTATAATCCAAGTCTCATTTATCTAGTCTTGTGCTCAGTACTCCCCAAACACATGCATTTTTGCTAAAACTTCTGCATGCAGAAGTGTTTTGAATAGTAAGGTTCAGCGAAAATACATGTGTTGTGGAAGTACTGAGCATACTGGATAAATGAGTCCTGGACTATACTGAGTTTTCTGCCATTTTGTAAACAAATATTTTGATATAGTTTTGTTGTTGTTAAACTAGTACTTCTTTTACTCCAGTTCATCAAGAATACTCATTTTTTTTAAATTATTTTAAAAAGCAAAGTTTTCTTTCTGAAATTAACATAAGAAGGGATGATAAATTGATATACAAATGATCATTGTGTGGGTGAAATATTCCTTTAAAATCATGTAAATGAGTGGAGTAGAATTTGTGAGAATAAAGAAGAAATTGAGATATTGAAGAAGGTAGGAAGTTAAGAATGAAGGTTGTAATAGGCGGAAAGGATAAACGGTAATGTTTGGATAGCAAGAAACCATATCACACTTTCTACAGGTGATGCAGACTGCAGACGCAGGAAGAGAGAATTAATGGTTAATAGTGAGACAGAAAGAGGAATATGGATGGAAGAGTCCGCAGTGAAGAGAAAAAGGCCAGGAGGCATTTTAAAGCCAAAAAAAATTACATGGTTAATGTTGGAGGTGATGCTAACGTTGATGGACAGAGGGATCAACATGAGCAAGGCGTCAAACAGCAAACACAGCCAAAAATCAAAGAGAGTCCTATTCAATATGAGGAAAATACATAATGCATATTGCATAATACCTCCAGCTTTATACAAGATCCAGTTACAGCCTTCATACTTGGCTGTGACAGGCAATAAAGCACTCTGATGAATTTTAGCTCATGTTTGCATGCAGCTAGTCCATAAGTCTTGTGCAAAGGGTCTCGTGACACATATTAAAACATTTCTGCGGATTTTCATCAGAAGAGTGTGTTATTTTTCAGGATTTGGGAATTCCCTTTCCTTTGAGGGGCACCGCAGGAATGCGTGTCTGTCTCTTATCCCACATAACCCATATTTGCGTGTGGGCAGGCGGAATACCTGACTCTGTGTGTGTAGGTGTGTGTGTGCAAATATAGACACACCACACATGCCTCACATGCACCTTAAGCAAGCTGCCTTTGCTTACCTAAAATCCCCCCGAGGTTTGCCTACAACCCAACCATTCTAACACACACACATACACACACGCACACATACGTATATATTTGCAGTGAATTCTCTTTGCATTCACGTTTGCCCTCACAGTTCAAAAAGGCCGTTGCGCAGAAGTCTGCTGATGTTTTCACACGCGGCGGTGCAAATATTGTGGTTAGTGAAAACATTTGGAGTCGGCCAGAGTGTGAAGACGTCGCGACAGCTGGGAGTGGGTTTATGATTGTGCATAACTTGAACCGTCGTGCTCTCTTGACCCCAAAAACCAGCATCTACTAAGTGATTGGATGGAGCATAATCGTTCCACTTTTGCTCTCTTAAGAAGTTAATTAAAGGCCTGCAGCACAGTCAGTTCAGGTGATTGTTAACGAGCGTCTGTACGCTGAAAATGAGACTGTACTCTTGATCTTCACTTAAGGATTTTTGGTGTGGTATCTTTTTCAGCACCGTTTGTGAGACGTTTTCTAATTTGAAGACAACGTCGCAGTCCCCTCAGTGTGTGGTTATGAAGTCTGGTGTGAAGCTATCGAGCTAGTGTGATGTTTGTGATGCAGCCAGGATGGAAGCAGTGAAATTATACGCCTCTGGCTGCTGCACAGATGAGATGGTTTGGATGGATCTCTCTGAAAGTCCAAGTGATGAGAGGTTTTCTGAAAGACAGGACATGCTGAGGTGTTGCTTGCAGTCCTGAAAAGTTACTTATAGGTTGTGTGAATACTGGGGGATTTTATTAGACTTTTATAGCCAGGTCAGAAGACGCAGGCTGACAGATATTTTAGCATCAATATCCAAAGCATTAAATGCCTTACCTGACTTGCATCCATTTATTTTTCCAAGACCTAGCATGTTAACTATCAGTATCCAGTGCGTCAGTGATGGTTTTCCAGTTCAAACGTGCTAGAAGCTCCCCAGGAAAGATAATGACAACCAGTTACTTCACGCGCGGCGCCACAAGGATTAAGTTTAATTTTAAGATTAGTTTTAAGACTTGTTGCTGCAGATTATTTACCCAAATCACCTTATTTAAGATGGTTAGATTATGGACAGACTGCAGTAAAACAGTAGTTTACATTTTAAATAATTAGACTTTATTCATCTCATCTGCTATGTGATGTTGAAGTGTATGGCCAATAGGACATAGTGAAGAAAGATGGCCTGAAATTACATTAGGGCAGATTGTCAACAATGTTTTTAAATACAATTTGGTTGTGGGAAATACAGGCTTTGAGCTAGAGGGTGTGTAAAAGTGTGTGTTTGGGGACATGGACTAAAACAAGGAGAGCATAAGAGAGAGAACATAAACAGGATTTGCTCAGCTGATCGAATGTTGAAACTGTGAGGTGGAGAAAAATGACCTCTGCTGTCACCCCGCCGGCTGGAAAACAGGTTCAGTCGAGGCTTGAAATTGGCTCGGCTGTGTGTGTGTGTGTGTGTGTGTGTGTGTGTGTGTGTGTGTGTGTGTGTGTGTGTGTGAGTGTGCACTGCTATCTTGTCTGCAGGTCTCACAGCCTTTCAGAACAACTGTGGAGAGAGAGAGTAAAAGGTGATAGAGAGAAAGAGGAGGAGGAGGAGGACAGAGGGAGAGACTACATTCCTTCATTTGGTCTTCCAGCCAACCTGTCTCCTCTCTTCCACCCCTCCCACTCTACCTGTCAGGAATGCAGTTTGTGAGCCTCTGGAATCCTAACAGCCGCTCTGACAGATGGGGATACACACACACCCACAGACTCATACACATACACGCACACATACACTCTGTTTGTGTTAATCAACTAATTTAAGTTGTCCACATCCATATATATATATATATATATACATATATATATATACGTATATATATGATATGCAGTACCATACTGTAGAGATCTGGCAAGACCATTTTAACTGTGGGAGTTACTCAGGGCAGGAAGGATGGATATTTAAAGAGCAGTGGATTCAGTGTTTGAAGCAGGGCTCCATTCATTCCTATGGAAGCTGTTCAGTGGCGCATGAAGCCAAACAATTTTGTCTCCTTTGGTATAAAATCACCCAGATCTTCCGCATCAATGGGCCCATAGAGCGAACACACTCGAGACTTCAATCATTCAGCTCTTCTAGACTGTGAATTTGTATCAGACCAAGTAAATTCTAATAGTTAAATGAGTCATTATGTGGATGTTGTGACGCTCACTGATTCATAGATGTTTCTTTCACCATGTAAGTCCATGGGAACAAGTTTTTTTTGTCCCAGAAGTTGTAGTTACATGGTTCGACCACCATGTCAAATTGGCTTCAAAGTCTAGTGCACTTCTTGGGCGCCTGGGCAGGCTTTATAGCAAATCAGAGATTGAATCTTTTATGATTTTTGCGTGATAATCGTGTGATCCTGTGACTCTCACAAATCCAGCTGCGTCACAGACTATTGTAATATGGGCAGGCATGGAAGAAAAATGTACTTTATTGCAATTTAGAAACGGTGCAACCATTAAAAGTTTGTCCACCAGAGAGCATTGACAAGTCTGTTTTTGAAATGTAAGACATCCCGCTCACCACATGTCTCGGACATAATTCTTTAATAACTTTTGTTCATGTTGAAAGATGACTGTTTGCTGATATATCTTGATAAGCTTTCATTTTGTACTCTAAAATGCTAACATTGGTGTTGGCCTGAAAAAATCCTGTATCAGTCAGGCTCCACAGGCACACACACACACACACTCACACACATCCTATCCTCCGTCCATTGTCCACCCCTCCTTTTCCTCCTGTTTCCATCTCTTCCCATCTCTCCCTCTCTCTCAGACAGCTGTTGTGTTGAGGTTACAGTACACCTTGTGGAGAGGCCCTCCCTTTCATCTCTCCCAGCGGTTTTATGGTGCTGTGTGAATGTGCTAGGCTTTTTAATTAGGCTCTGCACCCAGACAGGCCCCAAGGCTGAGGCAGCGCCACTCTGTCTGAAGCTCACTCACTCCCTCTCTCCATTCCTTCTCTCTCTCTCTCTCTCTCTCTTTTCTGTCTATCTCCACTGTGTCATCTTCTGTAACCCAGAACTCTCTCTCTTTCTCTCCACAGTGCCTTTTCACACCATACACACTTCCATAGATATCCTCTTTTTCTCTCTTTCAGCACAACAAGCCTCTGTACTCGTTTGAGGACAACGCCGACTATGTGTATGACGTCATGTGGTCGCCTGTACATCCTGCGATCTTCGCCGCCGTGGATGGCATGGGCCGCTTAGACCTGTGGAACCTCAACAACGACACTGAGGTGTGTGTGTCTCTATACACAGTGCTGGGTGAATATAGGTGATTATGGGTGTGTTTTCTGTGTCATCTCTTTGTGTGTTAGTGTGCGTGTGTGTTTTTGGTGTCCTCGGGGCCTGTTGCTGGGCCTCAGCCCGAACCGCACAACCAAATACCCAAGCCTTTTCCCTCCCATCAACCTCCCCTCACCACCACCAACCCCTCCACATCCCTTTCTACACACACAGACACACACGGTTCAAGATTCCCCTGTGGGCGTTTCCCACAGCTCTCGCTTTAAATCAAACTGGGTGACAGCTCCTCATCCCAGCTCCCACCCAGACGTCCCGCTAACATTCCTGCAACCTCTGTCCAATGTTGAGGCAACCTCAGGACCCCACCACCTCGTCTCATCTGCCTCCCACACTCTGTTCCATCAGTGAAGTACACAGATGTGCAGGAGACCACGAGTCAGAGAGCCCTAGCCCTCAGTCCGCAGTCCCATGCTGGAGATGAAAATAATAAAAGGAGAAAGTTCAGGCCACGGGTTTCTCTGTGCTGTGGATTTATTTTCAGAAGAGAGCATTTGAGGCCAGGGAAGAAAGATCATCTTATTATTCAGTTTAATTATAGCACAAACTATTGAATAAAGTATAGCACATATAGGCCTAGTCCCACTTCTTATTTTTAACCTTGACCCTTGTTTTCAAGTGTCCCTTTGGTTGAAATTTTTCGCTATGACAGTGATGACAGTGAGCAAAATCTGGCCTGCGATAGGGTTCTGGGTGGCCCGCCGACCTTTTTCCAATTCACAATGAAAGTAAACTGATTCACAATGGGAACTTTTTTATTTACTTTTAATATAATATCAATAAGGTGCCAGAGTGTATAAAAAAGCACCAAAATAGAGCTTGTTTATTAAAAAATTATCAGAGGAGGATCCCTCTGCCCCCCTAACAGAAGTCCGAGTGAAGCCCCGAATGTCCTCAAATCCGAGAAACAGCCTTGTGTACACCTGACCTGTGTGGGGCTGCTGCAACTGAATTCATCTCTTGGCAAAGATGAGTGAAGACAAATGTAAAAAAGTTGAAACCAGGCAATTCATTAATTATATATATTGATTACTATTAATGTTTGTTAATTAACTGCCCCCTGGTCTCTTTCCATTTGTTACAACTTTAAAAGCAAGTTGAGGATCCCTCCCCTATGAAATAAAACAACCCTGATAGGTCCTCAGTAGTCATCGATGGCATTTATGTAAACAGGCCCAGCTATGGCAATAATGGTATTATCACAATGGCATTTTCCATTTATCCGATGGAAATGTTAAAGCATGGGTTTGTTCACATCTTACATTTTAAACAAGTCACCAAATAAAAAAGAGCGCTGCTTCATTACCAGGCCACTAGCAGTGCTCTGTAGGCTAACGTTAGTAACCCGGGCTCCTACCCTGCCAGTCTGCACTGTTATAGAGCAGCGATAACAAGTGCAGCAACTTCACCACTGGACCTAAGTTAAATTTCGGCTGTCATATGCCATTAAAGACAGGGGACTGCAACATAGGAACATGTTGAGATCGGGATTGTCATGCACAAATCAGCAATAACATCGTAACGTTAGCTAGCTAGTTAGCTACTGAGGCAACAGCATACTACTAGTGGTTCTTTTTTTGTTATGCTGCTATAAATACATTGAATCAACATTAAAATAAAAAAATAGGATGGTTATTGTAATTTTTAAAATCTTAATGACCAAACGAAACACATTGTGTTGCTTGAGCAGCCATCTTGCCGGTTATTTCTCATAACACACTCGCGTGAAATACATCAGTTTGGAGGGCCATGTCACCCTAACACTTCGCCCTACCCATCTATCAGGGTACCCTACCGCTAGACATGAACACACAAAATGGAGGGGTAAGGGGCGTATTTGGATTGAGCTGTAGTTAAAAATAAATTAAATTACACACCTGTTTTTCCAAAACAAAAGCAATCTCACCTTAATTATTTGTAGTAATTTTATTCTACAAACCATATATGTTTTGTTTGCAGTTTCTTACTGATTAAAGGAATTGTTTGACATTTCGGAAGATAAGAAGCATATCTCCCAAACTATTGCTTTAAGTAAGAAAAAGTTGCATTACAGTGAAAGATATCTTGAGTCTGAAAACCATACTTCTTTGCAACTCTGATATGAGAGTGGGTACCAAACCTTTGATCACTCAGGTAAAAGTAGGGATAAAAGGATCCTCCATTCTCCTTCTCTCTTGGTTTCCATGGAGACAACACCCATAGTGCCTTCAACCTTAATACAAGTCTGCGTCTCCACAGATGCTCTGCTCCCTCTCTCATAATGCCCTTTCACTCTCCTTCTCCTCATTTTCTTGCAGCCCCTTCGCACCGTCCACATATACAATTCACTTCTCATCTCCTAGAATTTTGTTACATCTCAGTTTCATTTAAACTCTCCCTCCTCTCCTCTTGTTTTAACCCCGACACTTAGCCACTGATCCCATCACTAGTGCTGTGTCTTCCCTCTGCAGCACAGATGACAATTTTCCCATGCTTCCCTCAACAGCGGCCTTTTCACAGACGGAGGAAGAGTTCATTATCTACGGCCTAACTTGGCTAACAATGTGCTTTATGAGAAACATTTGCTCACACACACACACACACACACACACACAAACACACACACACACACACAAACGGATGTCCCAAACACATGCACACACATTCACTCATACACAGTCAGTCTAATAGCAACAGACGTCCATTGTTGCCGTCATATTAAAAACACACATAACGACACTAGCGGAGCAGTGCGGTGCGCCTGGTTCTCATTTCCAGCACACGCACACAGACATATACAGCCAATTTAGAGCGCTCAGTTCAGATCCACTCGGGCGGAGCGGTGGAAGCTAGCAGGCTAATGGCAGTCAGTCTGTGGTTAGCGCTGCTTTAAATACGCAGGAGCTCGGTGTGTGAGGCGACATGATGCCAAGGCCTCTGTCTCCACTGGTGACATGTGTCAGACTCGCCTGCCACATGTCAGGAACAGTTTATGGAAACGCTGCAGATGGTTTTAGGTTTCTAAAGGTGCAAGCACGAGCACTGGTGTTTACTAAAAAGAGCAACAGCTCACCCACAACAGCAAACATGAGCACAGTTATTATACAGTAAAGAGCAATGTGTGTGTCCACACGTGAATGAGTAGTTGTAAATTTGACAGCTATGTTTGTCTAACCTCCTGGGTATTTGGATCAAGCTCTGCTGTCGATGTAGTAAACTCCTTCTGTAAATTTGACTATAATGGCATAATGCTCCCATTTTCCAATAAACATTAAGAGGAATAGCTTAAACTGTAATTAAGGTCATCAAATAAAAAGAAATAAGGGCTCCGGAGACATGGTGTAAATATAAATCTTTATTTCAGTGCATTTTGTTTAGAGATGGAAGGAATTAGATTTTTTTTTTTTTTTTTTTTCAACGAACAAACAAACTCACATTCAGCAGGCTACATTTATCAACAAGGAAAATATAAAATGGCAAACTCAAACAGCAGCTGTAACCAAGAAAACAAAACAGTTTTAACACCACTGGCCTGCAGGCGGCAGGCTGGAGGTGTTGTTGTTTTGATGGATGTATTGTAGGGTTTCATAAAGGTTTATGTGCTTTGTTACAGGGTCACATAGTATTTTATTTCTAGAGTGAACAATGTGCTGTGTCCTCAGGAAGAAAACAGGATTGAGTTTGAGGTCTTGCCACTTCCTTATCTCAATATGTTGTTTACTATACATATGTAGGTCAGCTCGAGAGTTAGGGTTGGAGGAGGTTATGCAGACTCATAGGGATGGGGGGGCAATACATCTTATTTATTTATTTATTTATTTATTGAAAGATTGTAATCACTCCTTGTTGTCTTGTTGTTCTGTTCTGTTTTAAGTGTGTTTACATTATGTTTACTGTGCTGTACCACAAATTGCCCCTTTGGGGATGCTAAAGTTTTTTGAAGTCTAAAACCCTGTCTACACTTACACATATATATATATCTTTGAAAGTGGGTATTTTTCTCCTCCATTTAAAAAACTAATTCTGTCCACACGACATTCATTGTACAAAATATCTCCGTCTGCATCAGAACACAAAAATGTCTCCAAACACGCTCCAGTATTAGCCGTCTTTAGCAGTCTCCCCTTGTCACTAAGGTTGTAAGGTGTACAGACTAAAGTCACCATTTTAAAAACACCTACTGGAGATATGTATGTAATGTAATGTGATCTATATGTGGAGGTTGAGATGTTTACAAAATTACAATAACTGAGCATTTCGTTTTCATTTGTTGCCCATCAGGTACCAACTGCCAGTGTGACGATCGAGGGCGCTTCGGCCCTCAACAGGGTCCGCTGGTCGTCTGGGGGAAAGGAGGTGGCTGTGGGCGACTCAGAAGGTCGAGTCTGGATCTACGATACTGGAGAGGTACAAATGATAATCATGTAGTTTTTAAAGGCTTTTTTCCTTTATTGTGAGGACAGCCAGATAGACAGGAAAGGTAGGACAGGGAGGGGGGATGACACACAGCAAATGGCCGCAGGTTGGAGGGAGCTCAGGCCACTGCAAAGGACTCAGCCTAGATGGGATAGTGGGTAAGCTAGAGGTCGCCCCATAATCATCTAATCTCAAAGTGGATGAAACACATTTTCACTCTGAAGCAGAAGCATACTGCGTGACTGTGAACAAAATGTGTTTTGATTCCCAGAAATAAAGGCAGAGTGAGCACTCCTTTTTGTCAGGTACAATCTTTATCATTTCAGAAAATTAACTCTGGCATTTTAAATAGTGATGCTTCTCATGTAGTGTTGATATTTTGGCAGCATCCACGGGTTTAACAAGATCAGCTGAGTACATTGTTGTTGCATTCGCTGTAAGTGCTGCAATGCATGGAGCTGGTGGTTCTCGCGGGTTTACTTTTCAAACAATCAAAGATTTAATTACACCCTAGGTACCAAAAGCGTGAGTGAACTACAATGACCAAAATTTATTGCGTCATTGAAATGAAGTTGTACTACATGTAGATTGAGAGATTTTAGTGCCTGAAAGTTGAGTTACTGGTCGTAGTGAATAAAACATGAGCTAAATGAAATGAATTATGATTTACAAATGTATACTTGCATTTCCCCAGAGTACATACTGTAGTCTTGTGTTTCATGTAGGTTTGGTCCACTGACTTTGGCGAAAGACATGTACTATAAGAGGAGAAACCTCCACATGCGCCACAACCGATCATTTTAGGTCTTTTAGCTCTGTGTGTTTACCCAACTGTCAGCATTGCCATGAATGTATGTGTTTGATTTTTTTTTTCTCCCCTCCCTCTTTCGTGTGTCCCTGTAAAATGGCCTCCACATGACTTTACCATCACCACAAAGCGGCCAACCACCCTGCCTGTGCCTGTATGTTCTCTCATGTTTGCAGGGCTCTGGTTAGGATCCCCATGTGAGGGCGCGTTAGCCTAGCCGCCGGGCTAATTTTAGCATCTTTTTGTTGTGTGGTAAGTTGGAGAGAAGCTTGGCTGAGCTGGTGGCCTCCGCGCTGGGTTAATGGTAACGAAGAGTCATCAATAAAAGTGAGCTGGGTTGAAAGATTTTATGACTCCAAAGAGGAGTGTGTATGTGGTGGTGGTGATGGGGGTATTTACTTCACTAGAAACTTCCCCCGTATAGCTTAAACCAGGAACAGCATGTGAAAAAAGAGATGCCAGCGGTTCCATGAGAGCAGCAGCAACCCTTGAGATGGTTCCAGGAAGGCAAAATACCAAATTCTTTCATTTCAGTATTATTTTACTCAGTACAAACTAGTCTTAGGTCATTTATCAGCAGGGATCAGGACTGTTTTGATTGGTCCTCTACTGTACGGAAAGTCCAAATCATAAAACAAAGGTTTTTCGGATGGCTGCCACGGGGAAAGAAAACGCTAGTAGATCAGGGTTAGTGGCTCAATGCTGCTCCGTGACATGAAAATGTTTTGGACCTGCTTCTTTTTAAAGCCTGACAACACTAAATCCCACAGTGTTTCTTTGACACTTGAGCTCGTTGGAGTCTGTTAAAATGCAGTGAACGCTCGGCAACATATACATGATGTTTTGTCGGAGCCCCCTGCTGCGGCCAGCCCAGCTCTGTGGGGGGTTGGGGGGTTCAAAATGGCTGCCTCCCTCCTCCTGGTTCCTGTTTAATTACAGCCTGGCCATGCAAAGCGGTTACAGACAGCTTGGGTGGCAGCCGCAGCTTTGGTCCCACTCATTCTGACTCCCACAGTGTACGACTGCAGCTAAACACTTAGAGAACACTCAGTTTGACATTCTGTATTAGCCTTATGGTCAGTACAGTTCCTGTGAATCTTCTCTGGATTCAGCACTTTGATCCAGACTGAAACATCTCAACTACTGACATATTTACTATGCAATACATTTCATTTTTTAGATGATTAGACTTTTTATGACATTTTTCATGACATAATATGATAGACATTTTTAATTAAATAGTATACTAAGTCTTTTTTATGTTTATTTTATGTTAACTCTACTAAGGCTTTTTTAATGACATACTATACAAAGACTTTATGTGTTTTTGTTATTGGTTTTTTTTTTTTTTACAGCATACTAAACTAAGATTTTCATGACTTTTTTACGACTTTTTTATGGCATACTAAAATAGGACTTTCTTCTTAATTTCTTTTTGTTATGACTTCATGTTATGACTTGCTATATTAAGAAATGTTTAATGTCATAGTATGCTATGACTGTTTAATAATCATTTTAATGCCATAGTTTACTGTACTATAATTTTTTATGACAAAGTATACAAAGACTTTTTTTTATGACATACTATACAAAGAATTTTTTTCTGATTTTTTTTTTACGACATACTATACTAAGATTTTTTTCAGATTTCTTATGACATACTATACTATGACTTTTTTCTGATTTTTTATGACATACTATACTATGACTTTTTTCTGATTTTAATCACATTCTATACTATGACTTTTTTTTTCAGAAATTTCATGACATACTCTACTGTGACTTTTTTTTCTGGATTTTTTATGACATCCTATACTATAACTTTTTTCCTGATTTTCTATGACATACAATACTAGGCCTTTTTTCTGATTTTTTATGACATACTATACTATGACCTTTTTTTATCACATTTTCATGACATACTATACTGTGACTTTTTTCTCATTTTTTATGACATACTATACTATGACTTTTTTTTATCACATTTTCATGACATACTATACTATGACCTTTTTTTATCACATTTTCATGACATACTATACTAAGACTTTTTCTTCAGATTTTTTTATGGCATACTGTGCATAGACTTTTTTTCAGATTTTTTACGACAGACTATACAAACAAGTTTTTCAGATTGTTTTATGACATACCATACAAAGACGTTTTTCTGATTTTTTTATGACATACTATACTATGACTTTTTTTTCAGATTTTTTATGACATACTATACTATGACTTTTTTTCTGATTTTTTATGACATACTATACTGTGACTTTTTTCTGATTTTTTATGACATACTATAAGACTTTTTTTTCCCGATTTTCTATGACATACTATACTATGACTTTTTTTCAGATTTTTTATGACATACTATACTATGACTTTTTTTTTTCAGATTTTTTATGACATACTATACTGTGACTTTTTTTCTGATTTCCTATGACATACTATACTAAGACTTTTTTTCTGATTTTTTATGACATACTATACTGTGACTTTTTTCTGATTTTTTATGANGACTTTTTTTTTTCAGATTTTTTATGACATACTATACTGTGACTTTTTTTCTGATTTCCTATGACATACTATACTAAGACTTTTTTTCAGATTTTTTATGACATACTATACTGTGACTTTTTTCAGATTTTTTATGACATACTATACTATGACTTTTTTTTCAGATTTTTCATGACATACTATAAGACTTTTTTTCCCCGATTTTCTATGACATACTATACTATGACTTTTTTTCCAGATTTTTTATGACATACTATACTATGATTTTTCTATTCAGATTTTTCATGACATACTATACTGTGACTTTTTTTCCGGATTTATTGTGACATACTATACTATACTATGACTTTTTTCCCCTGATTTTTTATGACATACTATACTATGACTTTTTTTCCAGATTTTTTATGACATACTATACTATGATTTTTCTATTCAGATTTTTCATGACATACTATACTGTGACTTTTTTTCCGGATTTATTGTGACATACTATACTATACTATGACTTTTTTCCCCTGATTTTTTATGACATACTATACTATGACTTTTTTTCCAGATTTTTTATGACATACTATACTATGATTTTTCTATTCAGATTTTTCATGACATACTATACTGTGACTTTTTTTCCGGATTTATTGTGACATACTATACTATACTATGACTTTTTTCCCCTGATTTTTTATGACATACTATACTATGACTTTTTTTCCAGATTTTTTATGACATACTATACTATGATTTTTCTATTCAGATTTTTCATGACATACTATACTGTGACTTTTTTTCCGGATTTATTGTGACATACTATACTATACTATGACTTTTTTCCCCTGATTTTTTATGACATACTATACTATGACTTTTTTTCCAGATTTTTTATGACATACTATACTATGATTTTTCTATTCAGATTTTTCATGACATACTATACTGTGACTTTTTTTCCGGATTTATTGTGACATACTATACTATACTATGACTTTTTTCCCCTGATTTTTTATGACATACTATACTATGACTTTTTTTCCAGATTTTTTATGACATACTATACTATGATTTTTCTATTCAGATTTTTCATGACATACTATACTGTGACTTTTTTTCCGGATTTATTGTGACATACTATACTATACTATGACTTTTTTCCCCTGATTTTTTATGACATACTATACTATGACTTTTTTTCCAGATTTTTTATGACATACTATACTATGATTTTTCTATTCAGATTTTTCATGACATACTATACTGTGACTTTTTTTCCGGATTTATTGTGACATACTATACTATACTATGACTTTTTTCCCCTGATTTTTTATGACATACTATACTATGACTTTTTTTCCAGATTTTTTATGACATACTATACTATGATTTTTCTATTCAGATTTTTCATGACATACTATACTGTGACTTTTTTTCCGGATTTATTGTGACATACTATACTATACTATGACTTTTTTCCCCTGATTTTTTATGACATACTATACTATGACTTTTTTTCCAGATTTTTTATGACATACTATACTATGATTTTTCTATTCAGATTTTTCATGACATACTATACTGTGACTTTTTTTCCGGATTTATTGTGACATACTATACTATACTATGACTTTTTTCCCCTGATTTTTTATGACATACTATACTATGACTTTTTTTCCAGATTTTTTATGACATACTATACTATGATTTTTCTATTCAGATTTTTCATGACATACTATACTGTGACTTTTTTTCCGGATTTATTGTGACATACTATACTATACTATGACTTTTTTCCCCTGATTTTTTATGACATACTATACTATGACTTTTTTTCCAGATTTTTTATGACATACTATACTATGATTTTTCTATTCAGATTTTTCATGACATACTATACTGTGACTTTTTTTCCGGATTTATTGTGACATACTATACTATACTATGACTTTTTTCCCCTGATTTTTTATGACATACTATACTATGACTTTTTTTCCAGATTTTTTATGACATACTATACTATGATTTTTCTATTCAGATTTTTCATGACATACTATACTGTGACTTTTTTTCCGGATTTATTGTGACATACTATACTATACTATGACTTTTTTCCCCTGATTTTTTATGACATACTATACTATGACTTTTTTTCCAGATTTTTTATGACATACTATACTATGATTTTTCTATTCAGATTTTTCATGACATACTATACTGTGACTTTTTTTCCGGATTTATTGTGACATACTATACTATACTATGACTTTTTTCCCCTGATTTTTTATGACATACTATACTATGACTTTTTTTCCAGATTTTTTATGACATACTATACTATGATTTTTCTATTCAGATTTTTCATGACATACTATACTGTGACTTTTTTTCCGGATTTATTGTGACATACTATACTATACTATGACTTTTTTCCCCTGATTTTTTATGACATACTATACTATGACTTTTTTTCCAGATTTTTTATGACATACTATACTATGATTTTTCTATTCAGATTTTTCATGACATACTATACTGTGACTTTTTTTCCGGATTTATTGTGACATACTATACTATACTATGACTTTTTTCCCCTGATTTTTTATGACATACTATACTATGACTTTTTTTCCAGATTTTTTATGACATACTATACTATGATTTTTCTATTCAGATTTTTCATGACATACTATACTGTGACTTTTTTTCCGGATTTATTGTGACATACTATACTATACTATGACTTTTTTCCCCTGATTTTTTATGACATACTATACTATGACTTTTTTTCCAGATTTTTTATGACATACTATACTATGATTTTTCTATTCAGATTTTTCATGACATACTATACTGTGACTTTTTTTCCGGATTTATTGTGACATACTATACTATACTATGACTTTTTTCCCCTGATTTTTTATGACATACTATACTATGACTTTTTTTCCAGATTTTTTATGACATACTATACTATGATTTTTCTATTCAGATTTTTCATGACATACTATACTGTGACTTTTTTTCCGGATTTATTGTGACATACTATACTATACTATGACTTTTTTCCCCTGATTTTTTATGACATACTATACTATGACTTTTTTTCCAGATTTTTTATGACATACTATACTATGATTTTTCTATTCAGATTTTTCATGACATACTATACTGTGACTTTTTTTCCGGATTTATTGTGACATACTATACTATACTATGACTTTTTTCCCCTGATTTTTTATGACATACTATACTATGACTTTTTTTCCAGATTTTTTATGACATACTATACTATGATTTTTCTATTCAGATTTTTCATGACATACTATACTGTGACTTTTTTTCCGGATTTATTGTGACATACTATACTATACTATGACTTTTTTCCCCTGATTTTTTATGACATACTATACTATGACTTTTTTTCCAGATTTTTTATGACATACTATACTATGATTTTTCTATTCAGATTTTTCATGACATACTATACTGTGACTTTTTTTCCGGATTTATTGTGACATACTATACTATACTATGACTTTTTTCCCCTGATTTTTTATGACATACTATACTATGACTTTTTTTCCAGATTTTTTATGACATACTATACTATGATTTTTCTATTCAGATTTTTCATGACATACTATACTGTGACTTTTTTTCCGGATTTATTGTGACATACTATACTATACTATGACTTTTTTCCCCTGATTTTTTATGACATACTATACTATGACTTTTTTTCCAGATTTTTTATGACATACTATACTATGATTTTTCTATTCAGATTTTTCATGACATACTATACTGTGACTTTTTTTCCGGATTTATTGTGACATACTATACTATACTATGACTTTTTTCCCCTGATTTTTTATGACATACTATACTATGACTTTTTTTCCAGATTTTTTATGACATACTATACTATGATTTTTCTATTCAGATTTTTCATGACATACTATACTATGACTTTTTTTCCGGATTTATTGTGACATACTATACTATGACTTCTTTTCAGATTTTTTTATGGCATACTATGCTATGACTGGGTTTTTTTTTGGATTTTTTATGACATACTATACTATGACTTTTATGACATTTTCATGGCACATTACAGTGTTAGCTTTTTTGTTTTTGTGTTTTGTATGATATAGTATACTGTGATTTTTTTTTTAATTGCATACTATGACTTTATGACATTTTATGAATTTTTTTGTAATGAAATTTGTATTTAAATTTGTATGGCATACTATTTAATGACACCATGCAGATGTGTCAACCTAGTGTCTAATGTCATGTTACCTGTGTTTATTTGATGTTTCCTACAGCTGTCAGTGGCTCACACTGACGACTGGGCACGCTTCGCTCGTACCCTGATGGAGATCCGTGCTAACCGGGCGGACGGTGAAGAGGAGGGGCCTATGGAGCTGGCTTCATAGAGCAAGACTCCAAACCAAAGCAGAGGGAATCAGAGACCAGAGGGGTGTACTACGAAGCCAGATTAGTGGGTTAGCGAGTTCTGCTTAGCCTAAAGCCAGAGTTTTAAATGTCAGGAAGCTGATTAGATCACCATGGTAACTTATGCTGCACACCTACGCTGAGTTTTGGAATGAAATCTGCTGTAAAAAGCGCCTTTCACTTATCAACTCCTTTGTCACTATTGTTGCAAAGTCATGACGATATCTCTCAGAGCGATATACACTCTCGGCTAAGAGAATATGATATATATGCAAACTTGAGCCATACATTGGTAATGCCAAGGAACAAAGTGTTGTAATCAAAGTAGCCCAAACTATATGCATCACATTGTGTTTTGTTTCTGCCATGGGGACCTACAGTACATGCATTCAGTTGTTGATGCAGAAAATCCAAGCGAGAATACTGTATACAACATATACAAGTTGTTCTTGCTCTCATTGAACTACTGAAGGTATTTGTAGTGTTCTGTGGCCATTTCCTCCTACTAGCTCTAAAAGAAGGCTTCTGTAAAATCACAGGAAACAGACGCTAATGCAAAGATAGCTTGGCTGTCAAACTTGCTTCGTAGTACAACCCTCTGGTGTGCTTTTATCGGTGTCACTGTAGCATGTGCGACTCAAGTCAGTTTTGTTTTGTTCCTTCACCTTTACCTACATGTTCCTGTCTGCTTCAAACAAGACTGCAGTTTTATTGTATTCTTGCATTTACTCTCCTGTAAATGCAAACCGTCTGTTAATGGGTAAACTGTTGACCTCTACTGATTTGTCCGCCCTTATTTATTTTTTAATGATTTGTTGCTTGCAACCTGTGAGCCTACAGTATATACGACGTGGCAGTCTTATAGCCTTATGAAGATATGTGTACTGTGACGATGCTTTGCACTACCGTAAAAATAAAAGCAGGGTCCATAGACTAGTCATGTATTGTTTACAAAATGTCATGTTCACTTTATGTTGTGCTTCTTTTCTCTGTACTACACCTGCATGCGACACATTCCTGAAATATTCCAGACGCATAAACATGGAGTTGTTATGGTGACGTTTCCACACGTGGGGCTTTGTGGCTGCTTTATGTCAGTGTGTCAGAAACTGAATTGAGCGTGGTGTTGGCACTTTGTCTTTTGTTCCAAACGAGAGCGACGACTGTATATTCTTTAATGAACTGTTAATTATCAAGAGGTATATTGTATTGCAGAGTGCTGGCTGTTAAACCTGCTATGTTGAGTATTAAATCATAGCTGATGAACTGCTGTCTTGATTTTTCTTGTAGCGTTCACCTGGGAGTAGAAATGAAAACTCAGACACACATTCAGTTTACTAATATAAGTTTCTTTTTACTCTCGAACACATGTTGCTGCCGTACACACAGTAAGGCACGGTTATTACACACCATATGTAACTCCTACATCCTCTGTGCTGAACAAGTTTTAATACTCAGTCGTGGCACACTACAGTCGGTGCCAGCTGTCCCTCAGATATATTCACACATCTGCATACATTTAGACCTGAAACCAAACATCTCACAGTAAACATTGTGTACATTCAGATTGTTACGCTGCGTCTTTACATTCAAGTTACTTTTTGGTCATATTCTCGTGGATACAATTGAGCAACTCAGGACCAAAATAGCCGTATAGATATGAAAATATGTCTCTGAATTTTTCATATATACAGAAGTGCAACATTTAGGATCAGTCTTTTTTTTTTTTTTGTTTGGCCAGCTATACGATCCCGTGAGGAATGTGCTTTTGGTTATAAAGCAATAAAAGGAAGACACTGGAAAAAGCTGCGATACTATATGTAGTTTTTCATAGTATGTTCCAAAGAAAGCAAGCAGTTAAGGTGTGTTTTAACTTCTGCCAGCCCGTCTGCTGCCTGTGTGCATATACTGAACCAGCTGGA
Source organism: Epinephelus moara (assembly GCF_006386435.1). Taxonomy (NCBI): domain Eukaryota; kingdom Metazoa; phylum Chordata; class Actinopteri; order Perciformes; family Serranidae; genus Epinephelus; species Epinephelus moara. The sequence goes on from NC_065527.1 coordinate 13,876,595, forward strand.
CTGTATGAAAAACAAAACCACATTGGAATACAACTCTATACAATGTCAATCAAAAGATAAAACAAATACTGCACGAGTCCTACAAAGAGTTTTCTTTGTGCGCCCGTGTTAATTTCCTCACTAATCCATATGCTTGCATACAGACTACCATTTAAATAAGATTATGAGGAGAAAAAATATAAAGAACTTTAAATAACTTAAAATACTACTAACGTTCAAGCCCTCTCTTTCACTAACCCCCCCCCCCGCTACCAGTGGAGGTTCAGGGGGTGCTTGCATTGGAGGGGGCCGCTGCTGCCGCCGCCGCCACCACCGTGTAGCGTGGGAGATGGAGCCCAAACTTGTTCTCGATGCCAGCGAACGTGGCCACCGCCAACCTGAAGCCTCCGATGTGGTCTGGGTTGGGCGCCGGCAGGCTGATCCGAGACTTGGGGGTGGGCTCTGAGCCAGCAGGCTTTCTGCGGTGTGAAGGGAGCGAGAGAGCGACGGGAGGAGGAAGCCGGAGGCGCAGTAAGAGAGAGGTTGGAATAAAGGAGAGAAAGGGAGAAGAAGGTGAGGAGTGGTAAAGGGGAAAACTGTCGAACAACATAAGTACTGCGTAAGATGTTATTGTAACCGAGTGGGGGAGAAAGAGAGCGTGCACAGGCAGGAGTTTTATTGTTATCATTATTAAATCTTGACCTAATATTATCATATTCAACACTGCTCGCCGCAGAAATAAACATCTTAATAGAAAATCAAAGGAGGAACATTTCTCCCTCAGAGCAGAACAAATCAAATCCCTCGTTGATTTCACTTCGAGCTCTGTGATTGGCTGCCAACGCGGACAGCAAAGGAGCACAGATCAACTCGCCCAAAACCACACCGAATTTTCATTGGATCTGCAGCTGATTTAGTTTCACTGAGTCTTCTGGGAGAGAGGGAGCGTCATGTTAGAGCCACGAGCCGTCCAGTGACATGCATGTGTGACGCAGCTGTCCGTTTAAAGAAGCTCTCTCTTAGTCACTGCGAGAGCTTCCCAAACTCTCTCATGAATTATTCCTGAGACTGACCTATTTTGAGGAGGAAAATGAGCTTGTTTCAATCTCAGAAGTGGGGAAAGTACATGATGTCAGAGTCAGGACTTCAATCTGTCCGCTAATGTGCACAGAAATTATTTTTGGGTCTTGTGGCATGTCTCTCTTTCTCTGGTAGAAGTCGGATATGAATGCAGATAAATCAGGAAAAAGCATATAAAAAGCAAAATCATCGTCAGACGATAGCCGATAAGTTTTGAGATTGCATTTCACACCAGTGTGTCCTGCCTCTTTGCTCTCCACGTGGACTGTTTGAAGGTAAATAAGACAGTGATACTTACTGTCCTCCAAAGTCGATATAGAACCAGCGCTGAAGGAGTTCATAGGTCACCAAGGTCACACCAAACTGAGGCGAGGACCTGAACACACGAGCTGCGAGAAGGTTCAGAAACGTGTTAATTTACATTTAAAATAATTCTAATTACAAATAATGTATTGTGTCCAGTGTATGCAACTGTAAGAAGTCAATGTAAATGTGTGTACTGATATTGAAACACAGTCCTGTAATGCTTTATCTTTGATTGACATTTAATTGTAGCATCTTTTCAAGAGACTATTACCTGTAAATTAAAACCTGGATGGATTTTTTATTTCATCAAAATAACACAAAGAGGTGATGGAAGTACTTTTACAGCCCCTTTCAGTCTCTGCAGTTTAATTCTGAGGCTGCAAACGGCCCAGCAACCTGTTGGCAACATGAATGTAGCCCATTACATGTTGGCCTTGGTGAACATTACCTCCAGCTCCTTTCCAGAAAGCCCTGGGTCCCTCCTCTCTGAGAATCTTCCAGAAACAGTCGGTCAGGCCGCTGTAGGTGGTCTGGCCGGCACGCGCTGCCACCTGCAGCCTGGTCTTGATCACGTCAGCTGGGGTCACCAGAGAGGCCGCTGGCATGCCTGCGGGGAAGAAAGCACAAGCTGTTCAGCCGTGTGACGCGTCTCCTTTTTAAACCGTCGGATGTGTTCGCTTCTAAATGGAGCACAAACTTAAAATCAGCTCCAAACAAATTAGGTGATTTGTCGAGAGCGGCCATCAACGGTCGGACGAAATCTTGCATATCATCGTAACTGCATCTGATCGAGTGGATTCAGCATTCTTTGTTCCCTCTTCTAACACACGTCATCTTGGAGCTTGACCATCTTACATACACCAAACACAAGTAGGGGCCAGTTCCTATCACTTCACCATCAACTAATCCATACCACCAGCGAGGCCATTATTTAATCTCTACCTTTCTTCTTCCTTTCCTCCCTCTCCCACTTTTCATACAGCCGTTTGAACGAGGCCAGACAATGGACGGTAATGAGAGCAATGCACACTGTGCCCCGTGTGCCGGTGAAAGTGACTGGCTGACTGAAGGGAGTGACTGCAGAGCCCCCACTCCAGCCACTTCAGCCATGAATGGGCTCAATCATTGATGGCTCGGTCATTACCATCAACTGCCCTCTTGACGATTTATTCTGACTTCTTGGTTTTTGTAACGGCCAAACGAGCTATTCAGAAAGCCTAATCATCTCAGCATTAGGTAACCGACTGGCACCCGGTGGAGACTGACCACCTGCACTGAGGAGAGGAGAGGAGAGGAGAGGAGAGGAGAGGAGAGGAAAGGAGGAAAGAGGAGAGTAGGCTTCCTGTGGATTTTTTGAGGAGGTGTGGAGAATAGCCGATGGAGACAAAAGAAAGTTTAGGAACAAGGATCTGAGTTAGAGCCAATATAGAAACTATATAACAATAGAAATAAACAAGTGCTGTCCTGAGATGATGTCTATAGCAGGTCTATTCAAATAGAGGCCTGCGGGCCACATGCAGCCCAGAAGCAATCTCTAATAATAATAATAAGCTCCGCCGTAATCGTCTCATATTGTTACTTTTTAAAGTTTTGGTTTCATATATCATCATGAAGCAGCCTCTCTCCTGCGCTCTGCATGTCAGGGCTGACCTCCTCCCCACAGACACACACACTCAAACACAGACACACACACACAGACACAACAGAGTGAAGTGAGACAAGAGCAGAGGGGTCGCGGTGCAGATGAATTACTCTAATTGACGACAACTACACTTACAGTTACACTTTTTATCGTGTATAAAATGTGGGGATGATGATGGCATCCCCACTTTGGCCTGCTGGCCTGGCTCCCCCTTGCCGTAGCATATTCCTGAGCTAGCATTGGATGTGAACCCCAGGCTCCCGCACTAAAGCCAGGAGCCTTAACCACTGAGTTATCCTGCTGCTACACATATACGCTTTTCTCCGGGCGCATTTAACCTTTTTTATTTGGACGCTGGACTTCAAAATTCACCTGCCCTGGATAAGGATCGAACCTCCGACCTCAGAATTCCCAAGCAGCTCTTTAACAGCCTGAGCTATGCCACCTCACACTTCTGTTGTGTTTCACTGAGCCTTTCACTTCTCCTCTGGACAGCGGCCTTTAAAATTCACAGATCCTCGATGAGAATCAAACACTCAACCTAAGGACTTCCAACCAGCCCTCTAACAGCCTGAGCTACCAGGCCAGAGCTTGATCCAGGCCAGATCCTTGATTGTCAGTTACAGCAGCCCAGATTATTATGGTATGGATTTGAATGTAGGAGATTTGTCAGCTTCATTCTGTGAACTCCAGCATAGTATAACAATGTAGACAATATTTCCTCTTTTCAGGTGGCTGAGTGAGACTTAATCATCTTAAACATTTGTTGTGTTACGGTGTCATAATGATGAAGACAGCTGATGAAATATTGGATACAAAACAGGATGTAAGCTCTACAGGGTGATTTTCTTTCTCTATCTCTATCATTCTCAAATGATATTCAGATTTTTAGGCATCCCATTATCTCAAATGTCTTGAAACATAGTGCATATAGCTGCAGTTAATGGGAAAACAAATCTCCCCGGGGAGCACGCCCCCAGACCCCCATAGGTTTGGGCTGAGCCCCGAAAGTTTACAAAATGGAAACGGAAATGGATGTATTTTTCAACCTGGACCCTATTTGCTCATTTTTTCCCAAAAAGTGCTGCAGCCAGCAGCAGTGAAAGAGGCTGCAGTGTAACCACTCGGGGCAATAGCTCACCATCAACGTACCTCCACCAAAAGTGCCATTTTTGCCAATGACAGGTTGTTATTATAATCATCTGACAACATTATGGGAAGGATTCCTACAGAGAAATGAAATGTTTTAATAACAGATCGGATCAAGTGAAATGTAAAGAAGAATGTTTCTTCTCATTGCAGGGTCCTTTCCATAATGTTGTCAGACACATAATAACTATGTGAGCCTGTCAGTGGCAAAAACGACCCTTTTAAAAGGCATAAATTGATGTTGCATATTACTTTGCAGCCTGTTTGACTGCTGTGGCTGCAGCTCTCTCTCAATACTGGACCGGTTTCAAATACTGTTGTTCCCATTAGTCACTTAGACACAAAAACATGGGAGAATGTTTCCTTTTAAAAAGGTGTAAATAGTGACTTGATCAATAAAACAATTACCAAAATAGTTTAATTTTCTGTCAACGTACCAATCAATGAATTGACTAATTGTTTTGACTACACAGCACATGACTAAGACCAAGCAACATGGACATTTCTTACACCCCACAGCGAAAAAGGCCTAAAATTCCCACCAGAACTTTTTCTCACATACAGAGCTAATGCCAGTTAGAGATGGCCAACACTATGTTCTTCACAGACCAGAGTAATGCCTAGCTAAATAATGCTGTGCAAACTGAGCGTGTAATTCAATTTCCTGTGCTGACTGTAAAACACTAATTGCCAGAATGCTGTAACCGCTGATAAATACATGTGAAAGAGGGAAGATAAATGTGTCGAAGTAACGAAAAAAATGAAGAAATCATGAGGCTCGTTTCAGCTCGGAGTCTGTGGGCCGTGGCTGCCAGTCTTGTGGTGAGAAACCAGAGTAAAAATGGAGGAGGGAGGCAGGATTTATGATTTTTCCGTGTTGTGCTGTGCCTCTGCGTCAAAGAGAGAGTGCTGCTGACACATCTCCGAGGATTCAAAACAAATATTAAGTCTTTTATGCAAATGTAAAGCCTTTTAACTTGGCAGGGGAGTGCTGGTCTGTCATTAGTGTTTGCTTTAGGGATAAATCCAATATTTAAACTCTGCTTTGGATCATATTTTCATGCAGACGATAAAGTTGTTAAGTCATCAGTGAATGTTTGTCTTCTTGGCCTCTTTGCTAACTGTTATGACTAACGTACAGACAGGACTGTATGCATTCTTGCAGGGTGAACATGCATAAAGTATGCACACGCATGTTTGTGTGCTTGCCTGCGTGTGTGTGTGTGTGTGCATGTCCAATATATTAGGATTGGAAAGCCTCCCTGTCGGCCTGGTTGGCAGGCATCTGAGGCGCTTCCCTGCTGCAGAGCTCCAAAACCCCAGTCCCCAATCACTGAGCAGCGCTCTAATTAGCAGCTACCGCCATGGAGCCTGCGGTCAGAGGCTGCCTCGCTTCCAAACTCTGAGCTCTGCTACTGTTACTGCAGACCTGTGGAGGTCTGAGGCGAGAGCTGATTTAGACCTGTTCTCACACTTTGTTCAAAACTGGACCCGACCAAAGATTTTCATACACTTCAGCACTCTACACATTGCCTCTGGGACTGAAGCCTTCTGGCTCACTATGAATAGTCAAATATTTTATGAGACAAAATGCAGTTTTTCAAATTACACACACTCTAAAAGGCGAAGTTATAAAAATGCAGCACGTTGAAGATTGTTCCTGGCATCATGGGATCCATTCATACTGACAGTAGTGTCTGGAGATGTATACAGTAATGTAGACTTTTAAGGGACAGTTCACCCAAAAATCAAAAATGCATATTTTTCCTCTTGGTTTGTTTTGGTGTGAGTTACTGAGTGTTGGAGATATCAGCTCTGGAGATGTATGGCCTCTTTCAAATATAATGAAACTAAAAAACAGCCTCTTGTCCAGGAGTTGATACACGCTTCCATCTGTGCGGTGATGCAGTTGGCGGATGTAGCTTGGTGGGAAGAAAATAGTTCCTGCATGAAATTATCCTGAGTAACTGGGTCATGATTTATAGAAAGAGACATTGCTGTTGAGTTTTCCAAATGTTTTTTTTTTTATCGCTTTGAGCACCATTATCTGAGTGCCATAGTTCCATTATACTGGAGAGGAAGCAGACATCTCTATGGCCGATATCGCCAACACTCTGCAACAACCTAGATTGATAAATAGCTCAACAGGTAAGTGGAAAATGTTGTATTTTTGCTGTTAGGGTAAACTGTCCCTTTAACAGACTTAATAACAAAGTTTAAAATTGAAGTCATCTTTTTTGTTAACGGTCTGGTTTTAAGATTTTGGACAAAGTCTCACCAGAGATGCCAGAGAATACAGTGAAAACGTAGGAGACAAATTACAATTTCACTGCTTTCATTTCTTCTTATTCTCGCATACAGACACAGTGGCCCTCATGTATCCATCTAACGTACAAACCAGCGCAGATCCAAGCACAGAAATCATCTAAGGATCACGTGTGATTCATGAAGCATTCTTATCACGCCGATCACAGTGTAAGCAGTTGAAGACATTCATTATTCATTCATTACCCGTAACCGAAGATCTTATTAGGGGTCGCTGGGGGAGCTAGAGCCTATCCCATGTGACACTAAGTAAGAGGCGGGGTTCACCCTGGACAGGTCACCGGACTATCACAGGGCTGACACATAGAGACAGACAACCATTCACGCTTCCTTTTAACACCTGCGGGTAGTTTAGAGTCACCATATCTTTGGACTGCGGGAGGAAACTGGAGTACCTGGCACCCGCCTCTCCCTCTCCTCCTGCAACTCCACCTCCCTCCAAAGGCCTACTCCCCCCTCCTCCATTATGTCCTCATTACGTTTATGATAGATGTAGGCGTTGGCAAGGTAATGTTAGATACACAGAAGAGGACAGCGAGTGTAATGTTACAACCAAGACAGTCAAACGCAACCCCGGAGTTTTAAAACTCAACCGGAGTCAGTGATGACTGATGAGTTTTAGAATAAAGTTACAGTGTTAACGTTAGATAGTAGCGTTAAGGTTACTAGTAAGTGGAAACGCACAAGGAAGATAACGTTAATGTTTCAGAGGCTACGCTACAGTAGGCTAACGTTAGCCATTAGCAACTGGATTCTGTGTTGTCATATATAACGTTATAGCCTACGTTACACTAGAGGCAAACTAAAAATACCTGTCTAGCAGGAACTCGTCCCTTTTTAGCTCAGGATGAAGCTGCATCAGTCTTCGCCATTGCTCGAAAGCAGAGCCGATGTTGACCCAAGAGATGTTACGCGAGCGGTTACGTCAGTCGGAGGCCTCCACATGAGGAAGACAGACAGGACGCTCGGCCAATCATTGCATTCGGTCTGAGATTTCTTAGAACCATATGAGAACGGTATAATTATGAGTTTTTATCTCTGGTGGAATTCACTTACATTTTAGTGTGCCATCAGCTTATTAATAGCATTTTAACCTGAACAAAGTAAAGCATAAAATTTCCAGAAAGGTAAGTGTCGCTTTAAATATCCTGCCCCAATATGTTCTCTTTTAGAGGCCTTGCCCTTGAGTTTACAACATGGAGAGGCGCAATACGGCCAAGAAGAGAAACATCTCTAAACTAGAATGAAAATGCTGACATTCCAGGTCCAATTTAACCAACTGGTTCTCTTTGACAGCCTGAAAAGTGACATCAATGGAAGTCTGTAAAATGCAGTATAGAAATAAACCACTGCTGCGGTCAACAAAGTTGGAGTAGACAATCACACTCCAGCTGATGTTGGAAAATTTATCTTATACATCCCTTACATGCACCAGCCTACACCCTTCATATATTGAATCTATGGTTGCAAACACTCCAATATCCCAATCAGAATATGGTCAAATAACCATTCTCCAACTCAGCCAGATTCACTATGCTGCACCGCAAGTCCACCCTGACTCACACTTGCATACGCCAGATGAGACCTGACGTGAGATTCGATTGTAGCACCTGCTTACGTCCACATTGATAAATGCTAGGGTCAGTATGTTTAGTACTTTGAAGCTTTGAAGTTCAGGATCCCTGACGATAGTTCTTGCAAAACATTTTGTTAATGTGATCTGGAAACTTAAAACTAACTTCTGCCTCTGAACTTGATACAATAGTTCTCTATTTTTCTGTTGAAGTATAAAGGCTGGAGTATTTTACCTGCCAGCGCTCCAGCCAGCAGCATCTTGGCTGGTCCTATCCTTCCGTCCTCGTCAGTGAAGCGAGCCTTGAGGTGGGCGTAGCAGGGGAAGTAGATGGCTGAGAAGGGGATGTCGCGCAGGAAACAGGCTTTGGAGCCCTGGAGAAAGACAGTCAGAGGGAAAAGGAGAAGTTTTAGGTTATAATATTGGGTTGAGAGTTAAACTCTCAGAAATGGAAAACAAAGACAAGCATAAACAGAAAGGAGAGCGGAGAAAGATTGATGATGCTAGGGGGATTCAAACCATGACTTCTGGCTCAGGTCTTTAAAGATGGATTGGTTTTTTTCCTCGCCACAATATGTAACTTCAACTGTCTGTTCACAAACCAGATATTCAGGCATCAACTGATGTTGCAGCCAAGGAAACTACTTCCAAAAGAACTCTGAAGTATCGACCACAACAAATCATGCCTCTCCATGTGCAAACGATCTGTGTCCTCAGCAGCAGGTGAGGGAGGCAGCTCCAAAAGCAAAGCTGACAGGCACCAAAAAAAAAAAAAAAGAGTGGGAAAAGTAGAGAAAGACAGACTGGCTGACGAAGATGACTCCTTGTCTGCCACTGTAAACAACACTATATCATCAAGCCTATTGAGTTTCCTGCTGTATTTCAAGCTTGTTGGCCCGCTGCCACGTGCTTGATACAGAACTACAGTCAACAGAAGGTGTTTAAAGAGCTGGGCAGGGTCTCCCTGTTTTGGACAGGCTTCATTTAACTCCTATGGGATAATCCTTTGGTTCCTACACACACACACACACACACACACACACACACACAAACAGAGAGAGGACTGGCAGGTATCTGGGCTATCTCTTTCCCTCTCTTTCCTCTGGCACTTCTTGTCTGCCTGTCCCTCCTGCTGGCTGGCTGGGGCCCGAGCGGCTGCTGAAAGCTGGGAGATTCTATCGGGGCAGGACAGACAAGCAGCGTCACAGGGACTGGGACTGGAAGCCTTAATATCAGGGTGTTGGGCTGGGTAATGCACTGGCAGTGCGGCGGCTCACGGATACTGTGTGTATTGAGATGAAATTAAAAGATTTAGTTGAGCAAGCGTATACAAAATGCCTCTGATGTACTCCTACACACAAGAAAAACTTAAACACAATAAGTCCTCAAACATGAAACTTCACCCAGGGTGATATTCCTACACTGACAACTTTCCCCCAGTGATGAATGGTGGCGCTAGTGCGTTAGCCACCCTACCAACCGGTAGCTCCACCAGCGGAGGGTGAGCGTCAGGATAATTACCCTGACAAAGGCAGCTCTGTGCCTGGGTGCAGCCCCTCCGGAGCCAGCCCGTCTGGGGCTTGCAGGCTGAAGCTCGTCTCCTCCCCGCCTCCCCTCCACCACCACCACCACCACCACCGCCACCTCTACCGCCAACACCGCTACTGCTTTCTCAATGCACTTTGTCTCCTCTCTATGCGTGGACCAGGAGACAAATACAATGAAGTATGTGCACAAGCATGCACACATTTACACACTGCATCAAACAGCATTCTCGCAGACAGCTAAATGGAGACAGTAGCTATGTGGACACACAAACACACACACACATACTCTTCAACATAGTCATAAATTACAGGAGTGAGTGCACAGCCACACAAACACAGGAACAAGAGGCAGGTAGACAGAAACAAGAGGAGGCTCCACACTCTATTACAGCCTTGTTAAAAGAACCAAAAGGTGCACATGGAAGTTGGCTGAGCTGACAGGTGCAGACAGAAAGAAAACCACACAGACAAACCTGCGAGACTCAGAGTGATACGGTTCAGCGTAGCAAATAATCAGCAGACCATCAAAATTAAAAGTCCTGTCTGAGGGACGACTAGATGTTCTTGAAAAGTAGTTTACTTCTTGGAATTTGACAACACAAGTGCGATCATCTTACTTGCAAATGAACACAACCGCAGGTATGAGATTGACATTTTCTCAGTTGATTGTGTTTACAGTCGAAGCAGAGTGTCCCCCGCCGAGCTCCATTAGGACTTATTTAAGTAATTTAATTAGACATGCTCTGTTTTACCCGGAGGGCTAATGTCCTTGTCGAGCCAGTTAAGCTGCTACTGTTAGCGGTAGCCACTGATTCCTATAGCTGTCCAAAAAAAACACTATGTGACTGTCCACTTCACTTGTGCACACAGGCTGATGTTAGAAGTCGTAAGATTTCTAAGAATAATAATTATAACATAATGAAAATATTCTTTAAACACACCAACGCAACAGTATTTTTTTATATTAGCCTCTTATGACACTATAATTTTTCACGCTTGCTTTACAATCTAATGGGTGCATAATATCATACAACTCTAATATGTTCAAACAGTGCACTGTAATTTTTAGCCCCGTGCCACTGAAAAATACCAATTATGGCAATTAAGGTTAAATACAGCTTTTAGCATAAATTGTGTCTTTTCTTGTTCTCAAACAGAAGACCACATGGAATTGTTGATTTAAATGATGGCTGATGTGGGGTAAAGTATAATTTTACAATAGTTGATAGAAAAATCACATATGATTTAGTCATAACAGTAATGAGAAATAATGGATTGCTGTGAAATGGTGAGGCTGATGAAAACACAATGGAATGGACACTGGACGTCTAATTAACCTAGTCGTAACAAATCCAACTTGATTTCAGTGTTACATTAAATATGGCTTTGGGCTTCCTCTGGGACTGTGCGTCTCATTTAAAGATAAATGTGAGCTTCGTGTTTTAAGTTATGCGTTCTTTACAAGAGTTCTATTATTACAGTAGTCATGTCAAATGTCTTTATACCGATATGATGTGGTGGGCTTATTTTAAACTGCTAAGGGTTCATTTCTTCAGCCTATTGACTGTTTCAAAATGAATTTTCTCACCAACACATCTCCTGGGACAGGAATGAATGACATGCTTACATAATAAGTTGAAAATAAGACAAAATGAAAACATGGGTTTGGGGGCAGAAGGACAGACTGACGTGAGTCCTCAACACATTTCCATTGGGATTCTGGCGCTGATGATGGGTGGAAGTTATCACAGTGATAATTCTACTCTAGAAGGGAATAGAGGAAATGTAAATTTTGTAATTCCACTCTCTGATCCTACTGCGACTTGACCAAAAACCTGGCTGAAAACATCAGATAAGACTGAGAATATTGTGCTTATTTATAGTATGTGATCTGTAGCATCCTGGTTAGCTGCTTACAGGATTATGCTGCTCTTCATTCTGCACATTACCTCGTGCAAACTAGTTGCTTCTGCACATTTAGTCAGACACCTGTACTCGCCTTGGTATCTCTTACTAGAATCATTCAAAATAACCACTGAAACACCTCAGAAGAAGTAAAATGAACTACTGAAACCATAACTTCATTGTATATTCTATACACAAGCTAAAATTCTGTATCCTCTGATAAGCAGATTGCATCAAAATAGACCCAAAGCAAGAGAGAAGAGGAATTTAAAGAATAATCTGTGATTTAGACATGTGCACTATACATGCACCTCTGACCCCCAGGAGGTTTCTCACCTTGTAAAGTCCAAAGAAGCCGAGGTCCCTGATGACGGACAGGGCGCTGACCCTCGGCCCTGTGGTGATCTCTCCTGCCACCTGCAGACGGATCTTTACAATCTCTAGAGGGTTGGTGAAGATCACCTGGGAGCCACCAGCCTGGAGGAACAGAAAGACAAAGGCATACTTCAGTTGCACATAATAACTGGCTTTAATATATTGACTGGTGTAGCAAATAACACCTAATGTCAACAGAGATTTTGTCTATGTTTAATATGAGTTTCTGAGTGTGTTGTCTGAGTTCTAACAAAGTAGTTTATTTCAACATAACACTAAAAACATTTGAAAGGGACTGTGATCCCGAAATCAAAACCATATTTTTTACTCTTACCTGTAGTGCTATTTATCAAGCTATAATGTTTTGGTGTGAGTTGCAGAGTGTTGGAGATATCGTCCGTAGAGATTTCTACCTTCTCTCGAATGTATTGGAACTTAGATGGTACTCGGTGTGTGGTGCTCCAATAGAAATACAGTAATATTGTTATTATATTCAAGACAAGGCAAGCATCGGCAACTCACATCAAAGCAATTTAGATTGAGAAACAGCACTAGAGGTAAGAGGAAAATTATATATTTTTGATTTTGGGTTGAGCTGTTTCTTTGATATAATCAAGACTGAAAATGTAACTATTATCTGGCTTGTACGCAACAGCAGCAAGTGATGCAACTTAACAATAGTGCCTCCTCAGCAACCAGCTGCAAAACAAACATGTAGAGAGGAGGAGAATAGGGGAGAGTACCGGGAAATCCAGCTGATGCAGTCAAGTCTGTCAGCTGTTTGTCTTCATCACACAGACCCTGCGGGGACTCTGACTTCTCTTTTTCCTCTCTAACCTCTCACTTCGCACCATTCTCCAAACCTGTACTTGTGAGGGCAACAATACTGCAGCAAGTTCAGACTGGTTTCTTTGCCTTTCAGGTCAGCAGGGCTTTTAAGTATAAGAGGTAGCTGCTGTGGTAGAGTTGTGGCGAGACAAATGGTTAACTGTGTCTAGTCAGGGAACATGACGGCATTTCCAGCATGCGTCTTGATACTGAGAAATGTTTACTCCATTTGGGCGAAAGTGGGCTTTTTCTGACTTTCTACGCCTTCTATTTTCCTTTAATTGTTTCTCTCTTCCTCTGAATGGCTTTTCCAGCATCCTCTCTCAAGGTTTCTTGCTTTGACCTCTTCTCAAACGATCTCTCTCATCTTCTTTAATATTGTCTCTCTTGCTACGGTTGCCAGTGGTTACTGTAGCTACACGCAGAAGGGTGGCACATCGCAATTAGATAGCAATCGGTTGCCATGGCGCCATTTCTGTCTTAAATAGGCCTGGTCTGTTTGTTGTTGTTTCACTCCTTTTCTCCCCCGCCTTCAGTCGCTTCCTTATGAATGATGGATTGTGCTTGTCGCCTCCTGCCTTACGGGAAGGCATCGAGCTCCAATCTGCAACATGGGCATTCATTTTGCTAAATGTCCCTCAGTTTTAAGTGTTACCATATATTGCCTACAAGAAGAGAGGGAGGAGGGAGAGACAGAGATTATAATAGTCTCATTGAAGGTGTGTGCAGCAGCTTTTTAAATAACACAGAGCATAGTGGGCTACAGCTTGCCTTCCAGACTCAACGAGAGGCTGTGAATAGCAGGAGGCCTGCCGCTCTAAAGCTGCTACATCTCACAGCTAACTCTTTATGACTTGTTTTATGGAAATAACCTAGTTGATTACATGCTGGCTAATAGCATAAGCATCAAGAGGCTATTGGCTCCGGCCCCTAGCAGTGTTGGCTGCTTCAATTGGATTCTAATGAGACTGGAGATGGAGGAGATGGAGATGTTGTTTACTCAAGGAGAGTAAACAACAACATTGTTGAGAGAGATGAGCTGACAATTAGACCTGACAACATGAGATAAAAGGAGTGACAGTGCAGAGCTGTTTGTGCACTTCACCATCCCACGTTCCTACTTAACTGTTGGAAAATAACTCGAAAAACTTTCAGCATCCCGGATGAGAGAGGGAGACGAATAGAAAACGAGAGGATCGGACAAATAAACAGAGTGAGCTAATGAGAGAGAGAGAAAGACGATGAGACAGAAACAAGAGAGAGGAGTAGTCAAAACAAGAGAAGTGAGGGAAGGTCGAGGTTGGGGCGGAGAGGTTGAGGGTTGTGATTATGGAGTGACAGCGTCGGCGGCTCTCTGATGATTCCCAGGTAATTACAAGGCAAGGTGATCCGTAGAAACCTGGGACGTCAGCACCTTATGCACGAATCACAGCTCCTGGCTATGTGTGTGTGTGTGCTGCAGAGAGCATACCAAGAGCTTAGTTAAGTTTGAGGAACACACCCCCCTCAACACAAATACACACACGAGTACATTAGCTGCTTTCCATAAATAACAATTCATTTGTACCTAACACCCTTCATGCTCTACGTGCAGATCTGTGTGTGTTCGATTTTCTGATAATAAGAATAATAATAAGAAACCCATTACAAAGACTCAAACCAACCATGCAAACTGCGATACTTTCACAATGAACAAAGTATTACTGTATTTTGACTCTCAGTCTAACCCCCCTCTCCACCCCCCTCAGCAATGACCCAGTAAGTATTTTGTGTAACTTAAGTCCTAAAATGCAGGCCAGTAACTGCCAGATAAGCATCCAGCCAGCTCAGTCAACGGAGCATGCCATTCTTACCAAATAATCATTAGAAACTGGCAACCGGCGCTGGAGCTTAAATGATGCTGAGCCACGGATTTAGAGAGGGAAAGGGGAGGGAGCAAGAGGAGGAGGTGAGGAGAGGAAATAGGTAGGTAAGAAGAGGACAGGGCAAGAAAAGACGAGAAGGAAAACAGCATGTAAGAGGAGATGAAGAAGTTGGGATAAGTTTATGACATGGAAAGCGAACACATAACATTACAATCCCCTGTTCCCTCCATCTTCCTCTCTCTCTCTGTCTTTTGCTTTATAGACTGTGGACCTGAGGCTGACACTGTGGTCCAAACCAACACTTTCACAGCTACCAAATGATATAAACAGATTTCATGTGCTGTGGCTGGAGCCTCGCTAAAACAGGGTTCAGGAGGGTTCGACGTCTATGCGTGTGTGTGATTGTGTGCGCGAGTGTGTGTGTGTGTGAGATAAAGTGGCAGGCAGAGTGCAGTGCCAGCACTAACACCGGGGCCTCAGCCAGGATGAAAGGAGCTGTCACGACGGCTCACGGAGGAAAAGAGGAAAAATCCATCCATCCACACTCCTCTCCTCTACATTTATCCTCTCCTCTCCCTATGCATCTGTGATGGGTCTGCTTCTGAATCCATACGGGCTGGATAAAAAAAGGCAACCGCTACTTTTCACACCCAGTACGGCGCAGAACATTTCTGCAGCTTATTTGCTTTCCTGTGGTTAGTGCACCTTTTCATTTTTGTCTCCGTCACAAAACATAATCAGTGTAAGAAATGTAAAATTAACAGCAAATGTAGCGTGCTAAAACATTTCTTGAACATATTGCTAGAACTAATAAGGTCAATTGAATGTGCCTGAGTGGAGCTAAACCCATAATGACTTGTGTATCCTGAAATACTTTGCTTTAGTGATCAGCATCAAAAGAGGGGTTGAGTGAAAGACCTTCTTTCATTTGCTCAGGCTAAAGCTGCTGGCCTTGGAGGACTCACAGTGTGTGTGTGTGTGTGTGTGTGTGTGTGTGTGTGTGTGTGTGTGTGTGTGTGTGTGTGTGTGTGTGTGTGTGTGTGTGTGTGTGCATTGGGGGTAGACTGTGACAGCTCAATGATCAAAACCTATGATGGGAGGGGAGCAGGTAACAGACTGGTAGAGGTCTCAGGTAGCAGCTGCTGTCAATCATCTCCTCTCAGTAAGTGTGTGTTGTCTGTGCACCTGTATGCTCTTCTGTTTGTCATGCATGCACACACTCCTACGAGCATGTACAGTATGCACATTTGCCCTTTCATGTGTGATCTCTACACGTTCCATCAACAAACAGAGACTTCTGGCCTCCAAACAGGTCCATGTCTGTCCACTCAACTGTCAGAGGGGCGGCACTCAGAAAACAGGTAAACATAGTTAAGAGATGTATGCTGTCTTAGTACTGTATACGCTGTCTGTGGACTGTGCAGCATCATTTTTCAGCACAGTGCACTTTGAAGAGCCAGGATGATGAAGAGGGGGAGAGAGAGAAACTCCATGTTTGAGCTTTTCTGGAAAAAATAGGTGAACACTGAAAAATGTAATGCTGACTATATTTGTAGCTGTTGCAAACATGCTGAATATCTGTAGCCATATTCATATTGAAAGCGCTCTCATAGAACTCGTAGGAGAGCTTTGGCTTCTCAGAGATTTTGAGTGAGGAACTGAAAGGGACCTTTACCCTGGCAAAGTGGCTACACCGTAGGCAGCACACATCCAAGAGGGAGCTACAAAAATTGTGGATACCAGTGAAAAAAAACGCAAATATAGCGAGGCGACGCCAAGCGGACAAAGCTAGTTCCAAAACGAGAGTGAATCTGAGGTTGGCTTTCATTTTCCCTGGTGTGGTCACATACGGTAACCTGCAATTCCTGCACTCTATACCTTTAATATCTTTTTTACCCATGTCACTTCTAAATTTTATAAATTGATGGGATGAAAGAAAGGCCCCAGAACGTAACACTCAGTAGGTAATCTATCTTAAATCATGTCCAGATTTTTGACACCTTACTTAGTTCTAGTTTATTTACAAAAAGGCTATTAACAGTCGACTTAAGACTTACACATCCACCAGCCAGGATCTCAGCTCCCAGCGGGACTGTGCCATCTCTCTGTCTGGTCTTTCCTCGCACAAAGTCATTCACCTGGAAACATACAGGTTACAATCACACAAAGAGCAAGGATTTTTAAAGTGACAGTAGACAAGATTTCTGCTTCAACTTATTAGATTCTCTAGGTTCCCTATTGGCCTCGCTGTAACTATGCAATGCTCTCTGTCACCGGGTGTCTCCCGGGTAAATGAAGGCTCATTTCACTGCTTGAAGGAAGTGTGTATTTCTACTAGACCAGTTAGTAACAAAATCTGCCTGTTTATTAATACTACTAGGTGTTTTTTTCTTTATCATAGCACTGAGATTAAGGGTTTTTAGTTCTAATTGGGATTCTCACTGTTGTTTCTTGCTTTGGACAATAGCCAGGTTGTGAGCAGTAGCTACGCTTCTAACGTTACCACTAGCTAATGCCACCAACCAGGAAATGCTCCAGGAGCTACAAGGAAGCTAAGACCTGTCAGACACCAACATCTAGATCAGGGGTGTCAAACATACAGCCCGGGGGCCAGAACCGGCCCGCCAAAGGGTCCAATCCAGCCCACTGGATGACCTTGCACACCTAATACTGATGCACTTGGGAAGGCTAAGAGGTGCCAGGTTTCAGGAGCAAGTTAAACACTGAGTAGCTTTCTTCATGAAAAGGCTTTTCCACCCCAACCAGAATACAGTTCTTTCACTTTAGTTTGGTGTGGTGATGTCTGGATTACTACACAGCAGTGAAAATGTGTGGGAAAATGCACATGAAATGAGAGTGAGTAGTCGATTGACTGAATGTGGAAAAACACAAATACTGAAATTACATTTGTCCTCTGGAGACATCACAGGCTGTTTTGTAAATGCATTAGTCTTTTTAAAATGTATTTCTTTGAACAAAAAAAAAAAGGCCCACCTGCGATTAAATCGGACTGTACGTGGCCCATGTATTGAAATGACTTTGACACCCCTGATCTAGATTAATTGTCGCCTTTGAAAAACTAAAAACGAACACATTTTCTTGTAGTGGCCTTCCTAAAATGAGCAGTGGTTGAACATAGTGTTTTTTATCATAATGAAGTAGTAGTTAAGCAGACAAATGGTTGACTATTGTAAGATGCCAGCAGGTTAAGTTGGATAAACTGTAGTTGCTAGGCTCTGAGGAAAACGTCATGTGATCCTGCTGTCTTTGGAACAGCAGCGGCAACAATAAAACCAGTTAGAAATGCTGGGAGGGAATAGATGTCTGTTTCCATATTAAAGCTGGTATGGTGAAACATGATATGAATATCAAGTCAATATACAGTGGACAATGTTTCTGTAGGAAATGTAGAAAATTAACAGACTCAATCAGATTATGTGTGTAGCTATACAGTACGTCATTATTTGCATCTAATTGTGTGTTACACGTGCAGTTTCACGTAATTTCAAATCCATCCGATAGATTGATGCGATGGCAGAGCCTCATGGTTTTGTGTCTGTGTGAATGTGCATCTGTGTGTATATGCGCCTTCTAACGCAGTGACTTACTGTGAGCTTTATGGCTTTCTCGGGCGCCACACCCAGTAGCTGTGGTACAAGACCTATCATTAGAAAACGACGAAATGATTAGAAAAAAAGAGCGCTGTGGTACCCCTACTCACTCACACACATGCGCATACATACATATACATATACCACTTCCACACACTCCACATGATGTGTGGCTTCCCGCTGCATGCGTCCGACCCTGAAAGATCCTCCAGACGCTAATGAAATCTATTGATGTGGAGTGTGGGGACATCAGAGTAGCAACAAGAGAGAGAGGAAGAAGGGGTAAAGAGAGGATGAAGAGAAAGAAACTGCTTCCCAGAATAGGAGAAAAAAGGGCAGAGTATAAAACAAACCAACCAAAAGTTTACGCAGACCTCAATTACAACCCAGAGCAGGATAAAAATAAACAAAATAATCACAACAGAGCACAATAAAACTTGGCCCCCTACCCAGCCGGCAAGAAACACACAGACACACACACACACACACACACACACACACACACACACACACACACACACACACGTTTCCTCAAAGTAACAAACACAGTTAATAATCTACAGTAGTTTGTGTGTAGCAAGGCCACACACACACATAATCATATACTCAATTTGGATCTTGGCAAAAGGACCTGAAGCCTGGAGCTCATTTAAAAGGAGCCCAAAATCATTTTTGAAAGATTGTTTTTCCAAATGCTGACATACTTTCTTCAGCACAGAATATACATGCCCACACATGACAGGACATGGGAATATACACCCAATTTATTGCGGCAAAATCATCCCTATGAAAAGATGCTCCTGTTTCTCATGTGCCATTTTGTTTATGAGAGATTCCAATGGAGGGACTTTCAACTTATATTACATAACTCCAGTTTTGCTGTAAGGATACCTGCCTGGCCATCTATCTGGAGCCAGACCTGTCTGTCTCTGTGTCTGTGAGGCCATTCCATTCTTGATGGCCTTTGTGTTTCCCACAGAAATTCAAGCATTCAAGTTTCCTCTCGGGAGTCCGACGCTGTCAATCAGAATCATGGGATTTTAAAAAGGCCCCCGCCACTGTTCCAGGGGACCTTTTTTCAATCCTTCTTCAATCCGACCCCAACAATACCGACACAGACACTCTAACCCCGGCTTCTGAAGACAGGGCAGGTAGTCATTAGAGATGTCTTGCCCTGGTATGTGCGTACCTGCATGCCCAAGTAGTCGCCTGCATGTCCGTGTGTGCATGCCTACATACTTGTGTGTCTGCTCAGCGTCTGTGTATGCGTTGGTATAAGTGTGTGAGTCCAGACATGCGACATCACCACATCGTGACACAGGCCTTAAGGTATGTGGTCTAGCGTGTGACGTTCATTGTCCTGCTCTGAAAGTCCCCAGCCAGCCGGTAATCACTTCAAAGGAGACAGGTCAACAGAGAGGTGAACTCACACAGCCCTCCTGTCCACCCTACACTTTTCTTCTCCTCTTGTCTCCCCTCTTTCATTGTCCCTACTACTCGCTTCTTCTTTCTTCTCTCACATCTCAGCTCTTTTTTTTTTTTTTTTAAACCTGTTTTGTGGATTTGAATGCCTTTGAGTTGGTTTTCCTGAAAGCTGTCTGTAGATACAAATTTGGGGATGGACTTTGGCCAATTTATTTAAGTTTTGACAAAATTACATACACTGTATGTTAAACCTACATTTGTACACAGCATGACCCTGGTAATCACTATGATCTTGGAAGTACTGTTGTTGGAGTGTTTCCTACATGCAAGAAGAAAGATCTGGAAAGTTCAAGAGATGCATTATAATGAACATATAACAGACACTCCAGCTCATATAAGCTACAGTAGCAGGATAGATGCTGTATGGAGTCCTCAGAGATGGTTTCAGCTGCACAGTTTGCAACCACGACTAACATCATGTGGATATTTGATATAATACATAAAAAACAACAACAGGGGTTTAAATCTGTGTCGATGCACACTGACCTCGGTAAAGGCCGAAGATGCCTTCGTAGCGCACCACCTTCTTGAAGCAGTCGAAGCTGTTCTTGTACATGAGCTCTCCCACCAGGGAACCGCTGCTTCTCTGATTTTGCATGCGTGTCTTCACCAGATCGATGGGGTACACTGCTGTGGCACCCACAGCTACAGAGAATTTAAAAAAAGCTTATTAAAAAAACCAATCACATGTTATAAGGGTACATTTTGTGTATTTCAATACACATATTCACTGAGGTGGTTTACTGTCATGACCACGCCACCATTGTCCACATCTGTATCCCACTCATGTGCCTAAATCTTTGTGTGTCGCCACTGAAGACAGCAGTAATAAAAAAAATTTAAAAAGTTGAAAAACGTTACAGACATAGAGTAAGAGTAAAGAGAAGATAGTATTGATTGCCATGCATGAAGCCACGCTTAGGATTCCTTTTGTGCGTTTTCCAGGAACCAAATATCCTCTTCCCCTCCAAAGCAAACAGACCAGATGATTTAAAGCAGTAAAAACACTGAATAAAGAAGTTTCATATTACAAATCAGGGTTTTTCTGATGCTGCGCTGGCCCAGCACATGCTAATGTGTGCTCAGTTTTTTTCTCTGATAATTTTTAAGATCCAGACGTTCGGGGAAGTTTTAACTAAGAGTTGAATTATCTGCAGAGGTGTCTTCCTCTCCGAAACAAATGGAAGCAAACACTGAATAAAGCACTTTTGCATTAAAAATCAGTGGTTTTCAGACACTGTTTGGCTTGTCGTAAGGGGCTGCTAACTATAATTGCCAGTGTTTGGGTTGTCCATTTTGCGCTTCTGCAGAAACATGGTGGTGCGGGACTCTGTAGATGAGGACCCACCCCCTTTGCAGATATAAACGGTAACAAAGATACGACCATTCTTATTTTCAGGTGATTATACACTAAAGAAACATACTTATTAAATTCAATTTCTGCCAATATATCCCCCTCAATCCTACACACTGGATCTTTAAGGTACCTTTTCTTTTATAACTATTATGACTAGAGTGACCTGTATGAAGTGTAACTAGAGATGTAGACTAAATGGTTCACAAATGAATGAAACAAATCTCACAAGCACACACCCACTCATTAACAGGAGGCATTCATCAGGTTGAAACCGGCAATTTATGACAAGTTTGTGCTGCTCAGAGTTGTGTAATGCAAATTGGAACTCACATCGAGCCTCACAGAAAGAAGTAAGACAGGTTTAGGACAAACTAAAGGTAGCTTTGCTTGATACCACCTGAGATGGGTGATCAAATATGTCTTTGCAATTTGGGTGAACTGACCCTTTAAGAGGAAGAGGAGGAAAAGGCGGAGGAGGAAGGGGAAGTCTGTGGGGATAATGTTAAGAAAGACGTCGAAATGTTTTGAGTCCCAGTGTCCTCGACCCGTCAGACGGACACAAACAAAAAGAACCGACCCAAGGCGACAGACTTAATTAGAGAGAGAACGAGAAAGAAGAAGGGATGGCAGACCCATACCTCCTTATTAAGCTGTCTCCCTTGGGATAGGAGGAGGAGGACAAGGAAGGAATGAAGGAAGGGAGGAGGAGGAGGAGGAGTAGAAAAACAGTGGGGAGTCTGAAGCCAAACACAAGGCCTAGGCACCAGCCTTCACCCCCCACCTTCATCCTCCCTCTTCTGATCACTCACACAGGTACAAAAGAATCCACACAGGAGTGTTTTCCCATGGCACGCACAGGGGCGAGGGACAGGACAGAGTGAGGCAGAGGAATGGTAAAGAGCAGGAGAGAAAAAGAAGGAGAGGGAGCACTTCTTTTTAAAGCAGGGGAGCAACCGTTGCTCTTGTAAGCAAGGGAAGGGGCAATAGAGGGGCTATTGTCCTCTGTCTGTCTCACCATTTTCTTAAGAAGACAGCAGAGGGCGGGGGGCAGGTAGACACGCAAGCAGGTAGGTGGATGGGTGGGTGGTGGGGGTGAAGGTATGCAGGGAGCCAATGGGGCGTGACTCTTACCCCCTGCCACTGAGCCAAGGGTGAACCTGTAGGCCGACTCTGCCACCTGGATGAGGACTGAGCGGGAGACGTCACTGCCAGATTGCTGCTCACACAGTGGGAAGGAGACAATGAAGACATCAGTGCAGAAGTGGGACACAACAAATTAAGCAGACATTACACCAGACAAGGGGTTGTTTAAGACATTGATTTCCCTCTACCAATCCATGTACACTTTAATGCTGTTTCTTGTAGAAAACTGCATGCGACCACCCTTTTATCCCTTTTATGATGGACATTAGTATGCAGTATAATGGTCAATTAATAAACTATGCAGACAGGAAAGAGAGTGGGAAACTACTTGAACATAAAAGTAAGTAAATGTTTTTAGTTGGTGAGATACACAAAATCATACAAAACAAAAATGTCCTGGAATAGCGAAGAATTTACATTGATGCTCTTTGGTAACCGGGGATAGCTGCCGATAGATACCATGAAAAACAAAAGCTCTATCTTCTTCCTGTGTTGGCTGTGCAATGGTCGATGCGCTTCCTTTGTGCGGCAAATCGAGACTCAATTTTTCCCGGGACATTGTACCCGGTGGCAGGCAGAAGTGCACAGTGAAAGTGAGGCTTACAGGGAACCAATCTAAATACAGATGTTTTCACTATTCTACAAAGTCTTAGGGCTGTTGTGAAACTGCGCCTACTTAGGGCGACAAAAAATGTATCTTCGGTGTGTCGGTACAATGGACAACCAAGAAAAGATGGCAGAAGAAATACCATTTCAACAGGGCTGGACAGCCACAATAAAGATTCACAGGCTGATATCACTGCCAAAAAATGTCAGTTTATTCAGGACAGTCGTACATCTCAGCCTGTGAACCTTTTTTGTGGCTGTCCAGCCCAGTTGAAATGGTGCACGGGTATTTATGATGACTTCTTTTTAAACACACATATTCCATTCACTACCCTTCTCTACCTGAACTTATCACAAAGCACAAAGCTGCTTGTATCATCTGTTGGAATATTTTAACATCTTTATACCGACTGCTTACATTTTTTTATTGCTGATTTGGGTCGACAGCCTCAGAGAATTCACCATGCCGTACTCATCTGGTCTACACTAATGTGTCAGAGCAGCTGTCGAATTAAAACTGGAATCAAAGTGATCTTGGTGCACCCCTGAGTGAGAGAGTGTTAGTAGTCAGCATTAGCCATACAGTGAAGCCTCGTTTCCACCAAGCAGCCCGTTCAGTTCATTTCACTTCGTTACACATCAGAAAGATTATTTTTGTGTTTCCAATGTCAAAAGTTGTGGACTGTATACCAACTAAACTATTTTTCTGTGACCCCTCTGTTGAAGTACCTACTTCACTAATGCGATACTAAAATGTGGAGCTAGAAACACTGCAGTCCATTGATTGGTCAAGTAAAAATCATCATTCTTGCTCTACAAGAACTCAAAGTACAAACCCGCTATTTCTATTCCGTGGACGATGAGCAAGGTGCAGTTTTTATCTGCATTGCTCATGAAGAGAAAATACAGCAAGAGCTGGACGAAGCAGTAACACGGCTATTACTATCTGGTGACAACCCCCCCCTACGTTCAAGAGTACTGTCCGCAGTGTAAACATTAAGCAGATCTAGGGTTTAGGTACATGTCTGTACGGGTTAAGCACCAGTTATATGGTTACTATGCTGAAGGTGTTTGGTGGAAACATGGCTTAAGAGTAGCCACACTTCCCCCCTCCACCCAAGGTACCTGTTGCCTGGTCTGGTCGGCCCAGTCCTGGCCTCTTGACCCTGGGAAGGTGAGGGGTGGAGTGTTGTAAGCATGTATGTGTTTATGTGTATGAGGGGGATGGGAGTCACTAGAACAGGTCCACCTGTCAGAGTGAACTCCCACCCCCCTCTTCACTTCATCCCCAGAGGTTTCTTCCTGCCCAAATGTCTCCTTTAAACACAACCTTCCCCACTTCTACCATCCTCCTCAGCTCTGTCTGCCCGAGAACTGGTGAAACTTGGCAAGACCAACTGTCAGGATGTTTGAGGGAGAAAGAGGGAACAAGTTAACAGGATATAAAGAGAGAAAAGGCAAACCGACAAACATGTAGAGAAATGAGAGAGATGGAGAGAGAAGTAGATCAAAAAAAGGAAATGGAGAGAACGAGCAGAGGATGAGGAGGGAGAGCTCCAGCATGCTGGCGGCCAGCCCCTGAGGCCAAACCACAAGGGCCTAAAGTGGCTCATTGTGGTGGGACTGGCGTCTGTGTAGTGCTGGGCCCCTTTGCTTTCTCCCCTTTGGCCCCCGCCTGCTCCAATATGGCCTGGCCAAGCCTTTACTGTAGTGCTGGAACCCACCAGGCAACAACTCTGAC
This sequence comes from Epinephelus moara, assembly GCF_006386435.1. NCBI lineage: Eukaryota > Metazoa > Chordata > Actinopteri > Perciformes > Serranidae > Epinephelus > Epinephelus moara. Next base: position 13,901,112 of record NC_065527.1, read on the forward strand.
CAAAGAGCCCAAGAAGGAAAACAGTGCTCTGCTCATCTGTCTGGCTGTCCATACGTCCTTCTTCCTCTTCTTCATTACAAATTGCTCTTGTTAGCTGCTGAAAAGTCTCTTCCCATCTATCATTTGCAATGTGAAGCATGTCTGAGGTTCATTAGGCCTTGAGGATGGCTCTGCTTGTCTTTATTTCCCTGGGTTTGTGAGTTTTGTCTGTATGTTTTCTTAAAGACACAAACCACATGTCAGGGAGAGGTCTAGTGGTGTTTTCTCTCAAGAGTCTCTGTAAGTCTGTGATGGGAAGTTACTTGGACACGACTTGGTCTGAACCTTGGTGTGGACTTTTGAAAATGAGCAGGGCTGACTAACACTGGCAGGTTTTGGGGGGCAAACTTTCCACTTTACATCTGACAAAACTTGTTTGGATTTGTCTCCTGTATTTTTCTTTCTCTTACTTTATTGCAGGGTTCCTACACATTTTCCATTTCAAAATTCCATACTTTTCCAGACTCAAATTTCAAGACTTCTTGATAGATTTTTCAGACCATATTTGACATCTGAGTGTGAATAGCCAGCCCTTGAAAAAAACGTATTTATCCATTGTGGATGTTCAGTCAACGCTCCTACGCAGAAAGTCAGACAATGTTCCACTGTCAAACATCTCCGCCCAAGGAGGAAGTAAACAAACCAGTGCTACGTATACGAATATCATTTTTCCTTAACATCTTTTTTTTTTTTTTAAAGATTTTTTGGGCATTTTGCCTTTAATAGACGGGACAGCTAAGTGTGAAAGGGGGAGAGAGAGAGAGAGAGAGAGAGAGGGGATGACATGCAGCGAAGAGCCAAAGGCTGGACTCGAACCCGGGCCGCTGCGGCAACAGCCTTATACATGGGGCGCCTGCTCTATCCGATAAGCCCGCACTGTCTAACACAGTGGTAAGCATTATGGCTGCTCCAAATGCCTGAAAAACACTCTGCTTGTATGATCAATTTATTATATCTCTTTCTTTTTTTAAATATTTATTCAGACCTGGAAATCCTAAAATCATATACCATGCTTTTCATACTGCACAGGAACCCTACACATGTAACTCCAAAACAATGCTTCAAAGAATTTACTATGTAATTAATGCTTAAATCACAAATCAAACTGTTGTTTTGGTTTGAGGGATCAATTTCTTGCGAACAGGAGATATCATTATCCTTAATTATAAATCTTATTCATCTGCATGGTGACACCAGAGAATGTGCTGAGACGCAAAAGGAGCTGCCAGTGTGGAAGAGGAAACCAAACACATCAACAAGTCTTCATATTCTGTACCTGTCTCTGGACCTCAGCCAAGTTGTAGGGCAGGGCGCCTTCCTCCAGCGGAGCGATCTGCTCAATGTCCACTAAACCAACACGTCTGATGAGGAGAGAGAAAGGAGAGAGTGAGAGGTTTCAAGTAACTTTCAACTGTTGTAAAAACTCTCTGAGGAATATAATATTTCATCAATGCATCATCTAGTCCATGACCTTTGAAAGCGCGATCCGTCAGTCTGAAGTTACTTTAAGTTTACAGATAGTTTGCCATCGTTCCATGTGAAAATATTGTGGCATTCAAAAATCCAGGCCTGTGCTTGGCATGATTGAGTAAGACAACCGATCTATAGGAACTGACAACTCCCACTCCTTTATCCCTTCATCCAAGTATAACAAAGATATTTAACCTTTGGATGTAAAAGTACTGCTTTCTGAGTCTTTCCATTGCATCTCTATGGCAGCCCCAGATTTCCCAGGCTGAGGGAGTGGGGAACGCCAAATCCCCCCCACCCCTCTCCTCTGAATATTGGGGCTATTATCTCTCGCATCTCCAATCAAGGGGAGTGGAGAGGGCTATTAAAGTATCCCATTGCCCAGAAATAATAATCAGGTGGTGTCTCAGGCCGGGGTTAGGAATTATGAGCGCACTGGTTGGGCCGCGAGGCAGACGCAAAGGAAGTGGGGGAATGTGAAACGCATACAGTTGTTGTGTGCCACGGATCATAGGGACTGGAATTGCCCTTTTTTTTCAAATAAATGGGAGTTTGGATTGGTTTTGGACTGAAAGAGGATTCTCTGGCACTGATGTAGTCATGTCTGATTCTTTTGATCCTTTTGCAGAGACGTTTGAGAAGGAAGAAAGCGCTCGTCTCTCTGAGGTATGGACCCTGGGGCTAAAGGTGCGCTATGGGGGGCAAGTGTGGGATAGACTTACTCTCTACAACTCCCTGACTAACTGAGGAAAAAAAATGAAACGACTTAAGTATGAATTCAGTTGCGGGATGCTGTTCCTCCATTACAGCTGTAACACAGCTACAATTTTCTGAACTTATTTGCCTGTTTCAGTCAAAAAATAGAATGAATGCCTCCACCTGCATTGCCATCATATCCACATTACTAATAATTATCTCCTAAGAGATTATATCAACCACCTCTTGATTAGACTACATATAAAAAATCCAAGTTATGCCCAAAACACTGTCACATTATCAAAATTTAGGTATTAAAGCTGTGCGTGTGTGTGTGTGTGTGTGTGTGTGTGTGTCTGTCTGTCTGTCTGTCTGTCTGTCTGTCTGTCTGTCTGTCTTACCCACGGGACTCTGACAAGTCAGCCAGCTGGAAGAGGATGTCAACCTCCATGGGTGTCACCTGGCCAAACCTCTGAGCTGCCACAATGAATTCCTCTGAGAAGAAAGAGATAATTTTATTTCATTTTTTTCTAAATTGATTAGAACCATTTCTTAATATACAAACAAAAATACACACAGATATGTACAGACATTCAAAAACAGGGTAACACAGTACTATATAAGCCATAAAGAAAATTTTAAAAAAATCTCAGTTTCAAATTTATGTTCCACCGTCTATCTGTGTCCAGTTGATGGTGGCAGCAAACTCAGCAGATGTTCCAACAGCAGAAAGGTTTTTCTCCGCAGCAACATCCTCTGGCTCAACCCGGGGGATCCCCAGGTATTCCCAGGCCAGATGGGATTCATATAATTCCTCCAGTGTGTTCTGGGGACTTCAGCAACAAGGCACACAGTCACACTTTCTTTCAATGAGAAGGCGCCACAATCTCTGAGCCCCTTCTGGATGTCTGAGCTCTCAGATGAACAAAGCCCATGACTACCAGCACTAGAAGATTGACAGGTAACCTCAGAGCCTCGCTGCTGGGCTCAGTTACCATGTCACCATGAGAGTGCAAGGGTACAACATTCATAAGACTGTGGAGCAGATGCCCTGGAAGTGCACCAGGCTTTGAAGCCAATCTTTTTTATGGCCAAACAGTGTAATTACAACTTCCGGCTCTGTCAAGTGATGCCACTGGCCACAAAAACAGTTTTCCCATAGTCTTACATTGGGAAAGAGACATCTGTTTATCAGTGGAAACATTTTTTTGCGCATCACAACCCTCATGACATGACTCCTTTCACTATCGAGATTTGACCCATTAGGGAGATAACAATTTGTAAGTCCAAAGAAGACACACAATTAAATCCCCATTCAAGTTAGCAGAGCACTAAACCGCAAGTGATGGCCCGGAAAGTCTAGAGTGTGCTTGCTCTATGGGCAAATGCAGAAAAATCTGGTAATTTTATACCTGGGAATTCGAACTTTTTAGGCTTCATGGGCACACTAAGCAACGTACATTTGAACGAACAGGGCCCCATCTGGCTGTCCATTTCGTGCCTTATTGTACATACATAGATGCAACTTCATATCTCCAACTCCCTAACTCAAGGCAGCAATTCTCTCATAACTCAAAGCAGTCAATTGGCCTTTTTCCAAGCCTAAAGTTTGGAGGTGCCAAAAATGATCCTAACAGCTGCATAGCTGGCTCCAAACTGCCCCAGTGCATGCTAGGTCATGCCCCGATGGAGCCAACAGGACTACATCATCAGCAAAGAAGCAATGCAATTGAGATGTCACCAAACTGAACTCTCTCAACTCCTTGGCTGTGCTTTGAGAGTCTGTCGAAGAAAATTATGAGCAGAATGGGTGACAAGAAGCAGCCTTGGTGGATCCTAAATCCCACTGAGAACATGTTTGACCTACTGCACAGAATGCAGACGCAGCTTTCAATGCAGATATACAAGCAGTGGATGACTGTGACCAACAGTCCTGGCAACCAACTTTGTGGCAGCAGTTTCCATGCAAGTGTGAATAGCTGGTCCACTGTTTCACAACTGGGACAGAATATATATTGCTTCTCCTAAATCCCAAGACTCAATAAAGAGTGATTTTATTATTCCATATTTTTCTAGTTTAAGTTCAAGGGACTGCTATATCTTCAAAGCATTCTATTTATTTCTTCCAAGGCAAAAAAAGCTTGAAAAGTCATTTATCCACTTTAGTTGATTTGTCAGGGCTTTGGTGTAAAGCAGCAAAGCAAATCTGCAGTGGGTACTTTAACTTGAACTGTCATGATACATTTTCATGACAGCATGATTTATCAAGCACCACCATTCCAACATGTAAATAAGTCACAATATGTGGTGCTGAGCTGAATGAATCACCTAAAGCTGCAATCTGTTATCACAAACAAGAGCAGTTTCTTCTGACTGACATCTCTTTTATTCTTATCTGATTCATATTTCCATTAACTGTTCATCATACTGTATCACAGACTTTGCACCAATATAATCTGACACATTTACAGCTATTATGATGTGCAGTAAGCCTAAAAGGAAAAAAAATACAGTTACATTGTCTATTTGTACATTTTTATTTTATGTGTGCTGTACCTTTAATTCAATATTTTTTTCATTTGTGGGTGTTTCCATTATCATATAACCTGCCTCATATACGTCTGTATCAGCCTCTGATTTCCTGGAACTTTTGACAATTCAGAAAAAGACAGGCTACTTTTAATCAATCATGGGCATTCATCTAAATGCAGATAGAATGTGAAAATTATATTAATAAAGTTGGCCCTAACATGAAAGGCCTATTGGTAGTAGCTGTTTTATAGTGATTTACAAGCCAGAGGTGTCAAAGCATGTTGAATTCATCATAAGAAAATAGAATAGAAAATATGGCCATGGATTGATATGGACTTCAAGAGTTCTTCTGAGGAAGCTTCAGTTCGCTGTAACTCAAGACCCGGTCTATTGTTGGTGGGAAAAAAGAACAGGTTGACTGTAGGCTGGCTTACAGTGGAGGAGTCAGCATTGTTTGACCTGCTTTATTCAAAGAGCAGCAGGCTGGGGTTGTGACAAAGTCGTCCTACACTGGAGCCATTCACCCCGCCGAGGCTCAGCTTACCCCTGAGGCATGCTCTCTTTCTCTCTCACACACACACATATCCATGAGTACATGCAGGTAATGCTCACAAGCATGCGAGAGAGCATACTTAGACAAGAAGAAAGACACACGCACACGCGCGCGCACACACACACACACACACACACACACAGACATAGACAGAATTCTGTCTGGAGAGATCACAGATCACAATGCTGATAACCTGTCTACCTGTAGCCTGTAGTCACCAGTACACACACACACACACACACCTGACTGACCTCTACACACATTTTATGATTACCTGCCTCTCCGTGGTCGAGCCCATTGTGTAATAAAATGATAAGCAGAGTCCCACACAACTGCTTGTCTACACACACAGTTCCTTGATAGTACATATATGCAGCTGTGTGTAAATCTGTGCAGCAGAACATACTTTTTCTCACTGTCCTTTCTACAAACTTCAGATTTCCAAACTGACTGAGGATGAGGAAAAATAAATGTGATGTAAAAATCAGTTTGGATATTGCTGCCAACATTTCCCTACTGACATTTAACAACTTCAGAGCATTTAAATAAACATGATATTCCTTTTCATTGCCTTGCCGATGATGTACAGATCTATTTGCCTATAAAAACAAATAGTACATATTCTGCACAGCCTTTACTTAACTGTTTATAAAATCTAAATGAAAACAAGGCAGAGATTGTTATGTTTGGACGACTCGACCTATTGGACGACTCTGTTGGTATTCTTACGCGCTTAGCATCTCACGGTCCACATTTAGTTAAAAAACTTTGTGTGATTTTTGCAGCACACTAGCTTTTCCCAGTTTAGGCTTTTAGCTAAGTAAAGGCTCATCTACCCCTAAATGATCTACTTCTTGGCTAGACTGTTGTAATTCTTTGTTTTTGGGTATAGATCAGTCATAGCTTCGCCATCTGCAGTTAGTACAAACTGTGGTCCCTCGTCTTTTAAGTGGAAAAAGAAAATGGTCCTTGCTCCACTGACTTCCTGTACGTTTTAGGATTGATTTTAAGATCTGATCCCTTTTTTTTAAAGGTTTTAAACGGTCTGGCACCACCCTATCCAGCACAACTACTGTATCCTCATATTCCAGTGAGAGTACTAAGTTTGACTGATGAGGTGCTTCAGGATGCACCAAGAAGAAGACACAAAAACTGCGATGAACAAGCCTTTGCAGTGGCTGCTCGCAAACTCTGGAACAGCTTACCTATTCAAACAGAAACTGCTCTGACAACAGAAACCTTTAAGTTGCTGCTAAAGACCCACCTCTTCTTGTTGGCATACCATTGATTTTGAGCTTGATACTTTAATTGGCTTCATCGTCTGTTGTACCTCATCCTCTGTTGTACTGCAATTTGTTCTCTATTAAGTTTATTGTTTACTATTGGTCTGATTGTTGTTTGCATCTGTATTCATCTGTTTTGGTATTTTGAGCCTGCTGAGCACTTTGGTCAACTGCCGTTGTTTATAAATGTGCTCTACAATTATAGTTTGACTTGACTCGACTTAAAAAGCGAGATATCATAGAGTTGCTAAAATTAAACTCTTTCTACTATCCTCTGTCGAGGCAATTGGTACGTTGTTGTTAATGAGTGCCTAATGGAGTATTGTAATATCAATTGTCAATTATATAGCACTTCTGAAAACAATTACAAAGCGCATTACAAATAGCTTAAAAAAAACACATTCAAGTAAAACATAACAGGGACAAACAATAAAATACTTTTACATACAAGAGAGTTTTCAAAAACACTAACAAGAGTACAGTTATGCTGGCAGATCTCTGAGGTGTATTTAGGCACTGTGGTGCGTCGAGCTAAATGCTAACATTATATATATAATTTTCATCATGTTCTCCATCTTAAATTGGAATGTTAGCATGCTAATATTCTCTAATTAGCACTAGCAAAAAAACTAATAAAGATTTGTTTTTGTACTTGAATTATATGCTCAATTTGAAAGTAAGAAAAATAAAATAAAAAACAGGCCGTGCACCAAATTTAAATTTGATATGTGACATTTAAAGCACCAGTAGGCAACAATGTTTTGGTATAACTGAGTAAAAAATTGTACAATATCCTCTAAGCATAATGTAAATCAAGTGGTCTAAGACAAACAATAGGTTTCTGCACCTCACCATGGCTCTGTGTTCAGCCTCTAAAGAATCAGTATCGTGCCGTTGTGCATCAACCAATCAAAGGTCAGCTCAGACCACTGCGTTCCTATTGGCTGTTCTACTGCATATGTGCGTTCCCGTGCCGCCGGCAGAAGGGGAGAGCAAGCGGCAATGGCGAACAGTGCACCAGGTAAAATAGCTATTCCAGCACAGCAACTGCCTACACGGCTAAACAACCCAAAAATTATTATTTTGTTTATTTTGTTAGATTTTGGATTCCCTATTGATTATGACAGAATGAATGACACACGATGGAAAAATTGTTGCAGGCATTCGGTGACAAACAAAAGAACTGGACAAAATTCAATTCTGATCTTATAACGGCACTAGATGACCAGAGTTGTTAAAATTCATCCTGAGGGAAGGTTTCACTAGATTTCAGAGCAATCTATCGAATAGTTGTTGAGACATTTGACTCAAAACCACAGATGTCAAATTCATGGTTGCACTACACAAAAAGTCGGGGGATCACTTAATGCAGGCTTCATCCTCATTAGACACTGAATGTCAGCAGAACATTTCATGTCAATTTCAGTGTGATCTAAAGCAGTGAACCGACTGACCGACACTGCCTTCTCTAGAGCCTTACTGCTGGCACGGCTAAAAATAACTGGTGTAAAAACAAGCTGAAATTGTGACATGGTCAAGAAACCCAACAGGCAAACCTGATCAGAACTATGGTTTGTGAGACTATCATCACTTCTGGGACTATCTAGTAAAGATGCATTTACAGTCTCGTGTTAAAACGTGTACTTCATCAACACACCTGATTTTAACCTGCTCAGAAAGCTGCACAGTCATGATTTGCCTTGTGGTGTACACTGCTGGCTCAATAAGAGGTGTGTTCTGTAAAGGTCTCCTGTGCACGCACGCACACAAGCGCTCACACACATGTGCACACTCACTGTTGTGTAGGCGTTAAGCACTGTAATGGCGTCCCCAAGGCAAAACAGTGGCCTTGTTGCACATACGGAATCAATCAGGATTATTACGCATGTGTGCATGCTTGGCTGTGTTAATGTTTCTGAATGCTTGTGTGTATGTGAGAAATGTTTGAAGCGGTGTGCTACAAAATACGCACACACTTGATACATGCGGGTGTGTGTGCAGTATGTGTTTGTCGGCCAGCCAGTGGTACATGGAGCCGAGCACTTGCAGTCCCAGAGGAGGCCTTAATGACTCAGGGAGTGGAGGGTGGATGGGTGGTGGCTGTGGAGGTCTGGCTGGCTACGGGCCACCGCGGGTCGAGCCAAGCCCAGCCTCGGTGTACCCATGGTGGGAACAGCCTGGGGAGCGTATGGGCTCTTGGTCTGGGTCGGCTATGGTCCACACCCCTGATAAGGCTTCAGATAGCATCACAAGGCTACACGAGTGGCCCTGGGCCATGTGCAGAGAGGTCAAAATGGTTTCTTAAAGACGACCAGAGTGGGAGACATGGGGTCAGGAAGAAAAGAGACAGAGAAAGGTAGAGAGACAGAGAAAGCTAACTGGGCTTCCTGCCAAGTACTGAGGAAAGGAATGAGAGACAGCAAGTGGGGCAGGCAAGTGAGAGAGATAAGGATTTAAAGAAACTAACCATGGGAAACAGAGAGAAAATGTCTAAAAGAAGACAAAGGCTGTCGGATCGATAGATAATGATACCTCATTTTCATCACCTTGTAGCTTTACATCTTTGCTTTACAGTGATTTAAATTATAGGGTTAAGGAAAAGCTTATAAAATGGTTTTAACTATGTAACGTGCACATTGATCCACAGGGTGAGACAACACCTCATCCTCAAAAGTAAGTACTTGATTTTGATATAGCGTTCCTCATTTTTTTTCTGTTTTTTGTTTTGTTTTTTGTTAAGAATTTAAAATCTCATTATCAACCAAAAGCATCCCAGGACAAAAAAAGTGGTCCTCAGATCAGTGCCAGGATGTCTAATAGACAAGACAGGCTCCATCAGGGATTGTGGGCATGCAGTACGTGTGCTGGGTCAGATCCAGCATGCCCATTTAAATGCCACCGGGAAGGAAGAAAACCAAACAAAAACAAGTTTCCACCCTCAGCACACACAGACGTAAATACATTATCTGGCAAAAACACATTTAATGCTGCCTGTAGCGCAGGACTGTATCAGTTTATGCATCTAAGCACATACAATACATGCTCATGTTTTCTGAGTGTATGCTGTCTGTATTTTGCAGCATCACTATGTGTGACTGCATAAACTGTATACTTTTAAGTGTGCATCTGATTTTGGCTGCCTGTGTTAATATAAGATTGAGGTTTTGTGCTGTCTTTTATTCCTCCCCGTGTACCTTTAGTGACTTCCACATCTCTGCGATGGCCGGCCAGGGTGCTGTAGATCTTTCTTATCAGCTCCATGTTGTTGAGAAGCGAGTTGAAGCCGTTGAAGTACGAGAAGCTGACCTGGTGAGAAGTGGTGCCACCCGCAACCTGGACATGGATGGAGGCACGTATTTTTAACATGCACTAAAAAGCTTTCAACAACCCACAAACACAATCACACTACACACCAAACAGCAAATGCATCTAGATGTTATGATCATGTGTAAGACAGAACAAACTCTTAACGTCAAGAGGAAATCTTGACAAACACTGGTGGTTAATCATCAGCGTTCCTCTTTACCGTCGCTCCACAGGGAGAAGTAAACCCATTTCAACCGCTACTTTTTCCATCACACAACGTACACTCTCAGGGAGTTTAATTAACTTTCTTTATGAGGTGGAGGAAGTGATAAAAGAACAGAAAAAAAAAAAAAAAAAAGGTAGTGGATTTAAAATAGACCCCGGGCTCTTGAGGACATTCCAGACTGCACACAAACTCTTTTATGTGAGTCAGCATCCCATCTTTATCAAATCAGCCTCTCAAACACTAAGAGGAGCAGCACTCACTGCTGTCTGTTTAGAAATGTGTGTTCGAGTACATCTCATAAATGTTGTTGCCTGTTTTGGGTAGCTTAGGCCAGAGTATCAGATGAGCTTTGAGGCTTTGCAGCTCATAACAGCATTGAGGGGTTGAGGCAACAGAAAATTTGGAGCTTCCTTTCACTAGATGGCACTGTTTGCTTTACAGACGCTTTCAGAAAGGTTGCTTGCGGTTCACTGTGTTTGCAACAAGGGGGGAAGCTCTGGCTTGAGTGAAACTGCCCTAACAGAGAGACACTTTTGTATCTGTTCATATCTATGAGCCTATAGGCATGGATCTTCCCACGATATCCAACACAGAGTCTTTCACAGAGGGGGAGAGGAGAACAATATTTGGGTGAAAAGAGCGTGGCGCTGATCATTTACCATGTTTGGTGAGTGAATTAAAGGTTGCCGTTTCACTGTTTGTGTTCTGCCATAATGCCGCCTTTAATGTACCGCCAGTGTTTATAGGGTTTTTGATATATGTACGTGTGCATGTGTGTGTGTGTGTGTGTGTGTGTGTAAGAGAGTTTACTAACAGCACACCAAGATGTCTGGTCGGTGAGGTAAACACAGCAAAGAAAATGACAGAGTATGCAAGGTGTTTATGAAATGGGGCAAGGCATAGACACGGACGCAAGGCACACACACGCGCATGCAACAAAAACACTAACACACATAAAGAAAAGACAAGACACAAAAAAAAGACAAACATCTCAGAGTTCAAAACAAATAAGAGTGCACACACACACACACGTGCACAGCTGCTCACGCGCAAACACACAGGCAAAGATGATGGACTGTAAAGCTCCAGTCTCCATCTATCTCTGTCTCTATCTTCCCATTCAGCTGGCCTGCTTGGCTTTGACACTGCCAGAGAGGTTAGACTTAATGACATGTTGGGAGAGAGACAGAGACACGGGGGAGGGAGGGAGAGAAAGAGGGGTGGTTTGAGAGAGAGAGAGGGAGAGAAAAAAAATGTAGGGAGGGAAAAAGAAGAGAGAGGACGGATGAGAGGTGACAGAAAAGGTAAAGAAGGAAGAAGAAGAAATGAGAGATGGACAGCTGGAGGGAAAGAGAAAGCCACGGCGTTTGGTTGTGGGGGTGTGAGAGAAAGAAACCAACACAGGGGAAGAGAGAAGAAGAGAAAGAGGTGGTGAGATGGAAGAAAATAGCCTTGCCTTTAACCCTTTTATGGAGAATAGAGTAATGTTAGGTTGCTTTTTGTCCTAGCTGGCATCAGAAACTGAACCAGTGGCAAACATTGTTTATAAACGCACTCCTTAACATTGTGTTTGTTTCTGAAATTCCATGTCCATCATCTCACATTTGGTCATACAATGGTTTTGTTAAATACATAGATACATTACTACGCCACAACATCGCTAACACATGACGAAATGAATAGATGCACATCCACTTTGCTAAATAAAGAACACCCAATTTGACGATATTTTCTTAACATATAATGAACAAATAATTACAACTCCCAGGTGTACAGCAGTGACCGATCTCACTATTTTTAACCAGTGTGACTTTGGCTCCTGTGGACGACTGTAAAACAAATGGACGGGAGAACAGCAAGGCCAAACAAAAAACCCACCGCCACGAGGCATTCCTCCACAAAGGATGTGAGCATGTGTGGCCGGATGGTGACCATGATGTCCCTGAAGTCCAGGGCTGAGATAGAGCCGCTGTGGGCTTGGTCACGCTGGATGAAAGCCTGCCGCGCGTGTTCCAGCTGCATCTCCTGTGGAAGGGAGGGAATGAGGGAAGTTTAGGTGTTAGCTCATACAGTAAATGCAGATTATTGGACACATATGTGGGTCATACACCTCTTTAAGTTGCCTTCATAAATTAAAATCCACATAAACTCACTCATATAAACATCTATGCATAAAAACACAGCATTTGCTTTGATGGGCCCCCTGGTGCCGTCTCCCCCTCTCAGTTACTGGGGAGCCAGCGTTTGGCCAGGCTTCACACTCGCCCCCTCTCCCAACAGCGGCTTACCTACTGTGAGGTGTCGCTTGGGTTTTTCACACCCTCCCCAAATCCCCATTAAAGCCACTTGAAGGAGAAACATACAAACACACACACACACAGACGTGCACACACAGGCAAGACGGCTAATCACCCAACTGCTCACTTTGTCTCTCTTCTTGCACACATGTACGCACAAAGGTCCACAGGGACAACAGCAGGCTGTGGTGGGGACACATCCCACAAGGCCTTTGAAATTAGCAGCCATTATCGGTACCTGCAACCACAAGTCTACAGAGAGAAGCTGTAAACAAACCGCTGCCACAGAGGCTTCCTCTATCTTATGACAAAAAAATCGGTTGCAGCAAAAGACAGGGATATCAGAACAATAATAATAATAGACTAACACAGCCATAAGCTTGAGGACGGCCAGCTTAAATAAGTTGCTTTGGCTGTTGACTCACTTGCAATGTATCACAGCCTTTAGGTCAAAAAATAAATGAGGCAAGAAATTCTTCTACTCTTAATCATAAAGGTTCCTGACATATGGTGACACAATACAAAAAAACTAAATTACCAATTCAAGTTTACGTACTTGTACGTACATATTAATATGTTTACAAAACTGAAACATCCATACAAGAGTTTTTAAGACCCTTTCTCTTGCAATTTCCCTCATATAGGTAGAGCTAATCACCGGATCAACAGGAAATGAATGTGCAACAATTTTAATAACTGATTAATCTTAACAAAAAATGACTAAATCCACTGTTTCCAGCTTTTGAAAAGTAAAAATTTGAAGTTTTTTGTTTGGTTTTGTGACAGCGCACTGAATATCCTGCATAAAACAAGCAACTTCAATGTGTCAGCTTGCATGACGAGAAATCGCAGTTGCTATTTTTCACTATTCTCTGGCATCTTATAGACCGAGCAGTTAATCAACTAATTGAAAATAATTAATACAATCCTTAGTTGTAGCTCTACATGCATGTAGAACAAGACTATTGCATATTTCTCTATTTAAAAAGGCACCATTCGACTTAAATATTAAGTTATTCTATTGCACACATAATTTCATAAATGTGTTATAATAAAATAAACAAAAAAAGACTATCCAATAGGAACACACCGAAAGAATGAAAATATGTCAGTCATGTCAGGGAAAATGTTTCTAAATGACATTTCAAGTAAGTACCGGCTAGTAGTTTTAGTACAATAAGTAAGTTAATAATTTTGTTCAAAATAAACGATTATCAATTTGTTCAAGAAGAATGGACCTTCTTTTTCAAGCCTTACTTGTTGGACAAAAAGTGCTGAAGGGGGACTGATTAAATTTTGAGCATGCATGGCATTATTCAATTGATTGATTCAGATGTTATTGTTAGAAATGGAACTCAAAAAAGTGGTATTACCACAACACAAAACCCTATGAGGCTATGACTTATTGTTGTGTTGAATTTGAGTGATATTTCACTGACAGCATAACTGATCGAACTCTAAATTTGCGGCGCCCAAGAGAAACCGACTGGGGAAGAGTGACATTTACACAAAGCTGAGTGGAGACCGGAGGGGAGTAAGAATAGACATTGCAACAAAAGAGCCAGATTTGCAAAAACAGCAAATGTAGCAGCCGTGTGTCAGTATCACCTATGAGCACAGCAGGGGCTCCGGAGAGTGTATAAGTGAGTGGAAGGCGAGGAAACGAAGAGAGATTGACACATGTAAACACTCCCAAGGTAAATAAGGTGAGATATTTTGGTGTCAGCATCCTGAGTGTCGTGACTCACTTCTCCGGTCGGTTGTGAGTAGGTCAAAACACTTTGGTGTGGAATAAATCAGGAAGAGGAGAGGGAGGAGAAGAGCTGAATATTTAAAGTCAAAACAAAAAAAGGAAAGTGAGGAAGATAATGTTTTGCATGTGTGACTGTGTGCATGTGCAAAAATAAGCGTTTATCTTTGTGTTTGTGTCCATCTGTAAATGACGAAAAAAATTAGATCCTGTTTCTCTGGACAAGTCGAAAGTCTGAAAAGCCACACACCAACCACAGAGAGCAACAAAACAACTGTGGTCCAGGGGACGGAGCAGTTTATAGTCTCAGCCTCTTAAAACCTTGCAGCAACTGTATGAGTGTTTCAGGGACATGTTTTTTATTTGGGAGAGGAGCAAGGGAGGCAGGAGACATAAAGCTCGGGGCTTAAGACAGCCAAAAGGAGACCGCCAAGACATTTGCAGTCGCTTTAATTGTCCTTGGACGAGAATAAAAACACATGACAAGCCACCTCTGTTTGTTTTCAATGGCTGTGATTCTTTTCCCCCCTCTCATCAAAACTTAAACAATAGATATGAGTGGAGCAGGATTGTATCTCTCTTTTCCAATCCCTGCTTCTTGTCAGCGCAGGGCTAAAGCTATACAAGGGGAAGCTTAAGCACAACTGCTCATTTACATGTGCCAGTGAGCCCTCTACACAGTGATGTTAAGGGCTGCCCACTGATTCTTGGGAGAGTCAAACATATAATTGGGACTTTTAAAATCTAAGCAATGCCAACAATTCACTTTTTTTTTAAGTGCTTGGGAAAAGAAGTGGGACATGTGGTGTCCCCTCCATGTAATTCAAGCCCTTTACTTGCCAGGATTTATAATATGGGCTACTATGTGCCACTTCTCTGGACATCGGTAATACCATTGCCAGAGACAACACCACGCTGACAGTGCGAGCTGAGCCTTGGCCGGCATCCACGCGTGAGACGGGAAAAATGCATGTAATTGGTGAGAATCTCTGGCTTCCATCAAGACAGTAATTGGCCAGAGAGAGCCCTTGTGAGAAATATGCGGCGCAAACGTTTTCCCCGATAATCCCATCTTGTGAGCATCTGGCAGTGGCGTGGTTACAATGGCAGAAAAACACAATAAACACATGCATATATGGCAGGAAGGGGAGGAAATAAAGGATGGGAACATTCTTGGGGGGGTGGGTGTTAGGGAATTATAAAAATAACTGACAAATATTCAGAAAATGGTGTGTGTGTGTGTGTTTGGGAGTGTGTTGGTTTTCACAACTCTCTGACAACTTTTATAGCTGCTCAGTGTACTTTTTTTTCTGGCTGACATTTACGAAGGCTTTGCCTGTTAACAAAAGTATCATAACAGCGTTGGGGTAGTAGTGCAATCACAAAGTATGTAGTAATTGCACAGGTTTAAATTCTAGTTCAGGAAATGTTGTTGTACCTTTCCTAATTGCCATGTCGTCAATCACTGGAGTCGCTGATAACACACTGTAAAGAATGAACTGTCAATATCTGAATTTAACTTGTACCTAAGTACTGTAATTGCAGTAAGTAATACACTATCACAATTATATGAATGTGCCTTATTAATGTGACACAATTTAACAGAACCCAAGACAGCATAAGATCCCTTAAGGTAAAATATTTGTCATATAATTATAACATATACTCATGAAACAAGTGATAAAAGATGACAAGCAGGACGATATTTACAACACTTTAAATTCTCTGATGAATATCTCTGCAGTAATGTGACATTCTCTTTCCTCTGCCATGTATTAAGGCATGAATCAAAAGCTACAAGAACTGATCAAATACAGAGAGCATAAGCAGGAAATGTGCATTTCATATTGAGCAATAAGTGCGACTCAGCTGCTGGCGGCATGCTGCTGTGAGGAGCTGGAAACCACTGAGTGACTGACTGGGAGAGGACTGGGCACACTGTCAATGCAAAGTACAGCGTCTCCTGGCCACAGCGCCACAGACTTGTACACATACACACACACACACACACACACACACACACACAAGCAAAAACAAGCACACACAAATACACAAACACCGACATAAACACAGATGCACAAAGATTGCATGCCACTGCTTGTGCATACGGTAAAGCAGATAAGTTAGATAAACACAGACACATACCCAGAACCGCACAGACAGTATGTACAGACACACATCTTTTAAGTTTACAAGCGCACGCACAAGGACGCACGCACGTATAACAATGTCCCAATATCCATGGGCTGCTGCCCACTGTGTGTAAGCCATCTGGTCTACGTTAAGTGTAATATAAAAAGCTCATTCAGATACATGGTGAGTGTGGATGCAAACTTGGCACAGCTCAGGCCCTCTCTCCTACCCCCCACCACCACCTCCCCCTGCTTAGGCCTGATTTAAGTCTAGACATCATATTGGAAAATGGCTCACACACCACAAATACACTAGGAATATTCCAGCTATACTATTTATGGAGGTAGAACAGCGTCTCTACCTGCTGCAGAGTAGGTGGAGTTGAGTAATGCTAGGTGTACGTCAGCTAATGGGAAACAAATGCCAAAAATATCCCAAATATATAACCTCAGTGTTTCATTAATGACTAATCTGGTCAATATGTAGGGCTGTGTTTGAGAGGGATCGGGAAAATCTGTGTGTGTCTGCACGCGCCCGAATTCGCCTGGCTAAGCTTAGATAAGTATCTAACAATACAGTGAGATGACAGGATTGTATTAACAGCCTGTAAACTATATGTGATGATAAGACAATGTGTACAGACGCATAAATCAGTTGATACAGATTTATTGACTATCACTGATGGCCACTGGATAATAGAAAGAAGACAGAGTTAGTTAAAAAGACAAAAAGACAGAGACACAGAGAGACAAAGAGGCAAAACAAAGACACAATGACGGTGTTTTCACATCAGCAGAGTGGGGAAAAAATGGCATGCGAAACACGATGAGACCAGGTGATCACCATGAAACCTACCAGGAGGAACTGGGTGAACTCCCCGTAGCTGAGCTTCTTGTCCCTCTCTGCGCCAAAGTGCAGCCGTATGAAGTCACAGTCCCAGTTAAAGGGGATGTGCTGGTGATTGGTGGTCTGGCTGAAGACCTGCTTCACATCCTCTGTGGAGACAAAAAGAGACAAGATGCTGCTTTACTAACGACTGAGTGGTGAAATGTTGCATTTGACAGCATAATAACAAGGCGCAACAACTCCATTCGGCAGTGTGCCAGAATTAGAGGTAGTGGTATTGTAATTTTATCTTAAGTAAAAGTAAAGACATTAACTGTAGAAATACTTCATTACAAGTAAAAGTCCTACATACAAAGTAATAGCAGGGCCGGAGCTAGAGATTGTATATAATCGGGGCTCAGCTCACACCTAGGTGGGGGGGGGGCAGGGGCATGCTCCATAGTTACCGCAGCTATAAGCAGTATTTTTTAAGCCATCTGAGATCATAGAAAGCTTAAAAACCTATGCATCATTTGGGAAAAGCATGATACTTGCTTATAAAAAAAATCATCCTGTAGAGCCTACATCCTGTTTCGTATCAAATTGTTCTTCAGCAATGTTAAGGATGACTCGTTTTCACTGCTGACACCTAAAAAGAGGCTAAAATTGTCTGATTTTACTATTTCTAAGTTGACTTACTAATATCAAAAATTCTTGGGGAAACACTATATTTCTCCAGGAAACATAGTGTTTCCCCTTTGATTTTTTCCAGGAGCAGTGCTGAAGTGCGTAAGTTTTATTTTGCACAATCGCTGACATGAGCAAGGCTTTAGATACGTATTTGGTTACAGTTGTAGATGTCAATTACATTTAATGAAATGCTTCCCATACCCCATATGCTGTTACAGTCGCTCCTGCACATGGGGGCAGATGTAACATTTGACATCTAGTGTTTCAATCAACATTGTGACTCTATCAGTGCTTGTAAAAAACAACTGATGGCTGTTAACAAAAAGAACACAGACACAAGTTATCTACACACACACACACACACACAAAAATCTTAATAGTTGAAGAGGTTTTAGAGTAGAAATGTCAAATCAAAAATTGCTATAATTGCCCCCGGTCTCCCCTACTCAACCCTGCATTTCAAGTCGCAGAAACAAAACGACTGAGAATGAGCTGGTGTACATAAAGATGCCATGTTGGTCATGTAGGCACAATACAGGACAAAATAAAGCTAAATGTAAACATTGTCAGAAAACAGCTGAGTGTATTGCAGCCTGAGAGAGAGAGACGGTGTGTCCGCACTTAGGACCGGCAGGTGAGCTGGACGTCAGGTTAGCAGTAAACGATGAATGTAACAGTGAATGTTCAGTGTGAGATACAGTTTGTTAGCCCAGAGCCCCCTTTTTTGGGGGTGTCTGATTTATTATCCTTGCTTGACCCTGACTTTGACTGCTTAAAGCAGAGATTGCGAGTTAATTGCATACGGGGATATTTTTATAGCATATTTAGAAAAACATCCCATGTGATTGTTAGATATTCTTACTTATGCATTAATGTGTAAGTAGGTAGTCAAGCTGAAGCTAACTTCAACCATATAACAGATATCAGTAACATAAAATGAAAGCACTCATGAACAAGTACCTCAAAATTATACTCAAGTACAGTGCCTGAGTAAATGTACTTAGTTTAATCCATCACGGACTTCCTGTGTTGATATATGCACAATATAGACAATTTAAACAAATATCAGTGAGCAATGAGGCTTAAGCAAAACAGTGTTTCTTCAAATCCTTTACAATGATGGAATAACAGATCTGTTTAGGTTTAACAGGCTGCACACTTTTAAGGCTAATGCACATACATTAACCGTGTATAAGGCAATCACCTCCATTAAAATCCTCTCTGAATGTTCATGTTTTTATAACAAACAATTATCAAATACTTCTTCCTCTTTTAGTTTGCTCTAATAAAGTCTGTCGATACAAAGTCTTGTGCGTCAGGCCTTAACAAACAGCATGTGTTTCCTATCTTGCGGTTAACATTAGTAATTATTTGATTTTGGTTGAAAAAGAAAAAAGTCTATGACTGTTTGTGACAAAATGTCAACGTCAATCTGCAGCACACAATTCTGCTCTGATTGAGACTTAAGCTCCTCAACTCTAAATCAGTCTTGAATGACACATGGCAGAACTTGTTTGAGCTGTGTAGGCTCTGTATTCAGAGGGAAAGCCTTTTCTTCTCACTTATGTTCCTCTGCCTGAACCCTCTAAGCCTCTCTGCAGCCAGCGGAGTGGAGAGACACTGAACATGAGTCCTAAATTACAGCCTTACTAAAGAAACAAAAACAAACCAATAGAGCGACCTGTTTCTTATTACCAAACAAGCTGTGCTGAACGAGTAGAGAAAGGAAAGAAACTATTTTTTTTATAAAGACAGACAGGGAGGGGAAAAGAGAGAAAGAGAAAGGTGATATTTACTTCAGCTCAGCCTTACCTTCTGAAGGAAGACAGCTTGTGCATTGTTTTTTTTACACTTTAATGAGGCAATAAATATACAGCCTTTAACTCTTTAAAGGAGAGGCCGCTCCAGAACCTGCCGTTTATATTATCAGCTTTTATAGACCTGTCAACACTCAGTCCTCTTTAGCTTTTTCTTTTTTTTTTTTTTGTCTCACTGGTTGAGACACAACTGCATTTCATATGCCATGTTACATTGCAATTTTTATGAACTCGACATTCCACCAAATTACGCATTTATTTTTTTAAGCGCTAAGAATTCAGAGCACTGAGCCGCCTGTACTTAACAGAAATTACTCAGGTTATTATCAAATAAAAATGGCTTTATAGAAAAATGAAAGAAAAAGAAATTAGAGCATAGACATTTACTGCATGGGAAAACAAACGCGCCTTTAATGCGACGTAAGTTTCAGCTATTAATGTTTTTAATAGGTAATAAAGAAGGCAGCTCTTTATTTTGTGCCATGGTGAGGCTCTTTAATCTGATGAACGGCAACGAGGGAAAAGGGCGCAGGGGAGAAAAAGGCAGAATTCTGTAATGCATCACAATAAAGCAACTTTGACAAGTCTATAATCTCAGTCACAAGTTATTTGCTTTTGGTGAAATGGTAGCCCGATGCAAGTGGCAGACACTGTAGTCAGTGTTTGTGCATGGCATGATGTGTGGTATGTTTTTCATGCAATTTTCCACTTGTATGTGAGTCTCATAACTCACAGGCATTGGGATATTCATTAACCTTTGGGAGACGCAGAAAAACAGCAGACCTTTTAATTGCCACCAAGACAACGTCACTCTAATTGATCCTTTTAAATATGAAAATTTACATATGTGCATATATAATCACCCGCAATGATCTTGCACCCTGTCGACAGCAACAATTAAAATGAAATTCACTTACTCTTCCCTGTTTGTGAGCGGGATGTGTGCGCTGCATTTCAAATCAAGCCTAATGTGCTAACGCCTCGCACACCTACAGAAGGCTGGCATTAGACTTGTTTAAATCAATTAGGCAAATGTGAAATAAGCAACGAGTACAAATGTCTTCCCTTTTCACCTCGGAGATTCCAGGCATCAGGGTAATGGTGCCAATCATGCGCGCGCGCACACACACACACACACACACACACACACACACACACACACACACACACACACACACACAGCGCTACCCACCCCCTCCTCCATCTTCATCTCCATCCTTTAGTTGCTACCAGCCCTCTCCACCTCCAAACCTAACCTTATCTTCTTTACAGGCAAGATACAGTACCACATACAGTAGTTTGGTTTTTAAGAAAATAGATGAGCGGAGGTCAGACCCTTACATAAATAAACAAGGAGTTTGTATGAAAACTTCTTCAGTGTTGCGTTTAGGGAAACGTGCTCAGCGCTCAAATGTCAACTGCAAAGAAACAAAGCAGTGATAAGACTTGAACTTTTATATTAAGTTACATGATAACATTAAGTTATAAATCTTTAAATATCTTCAATAAAGCGACTGTGTTTGTGACTTGGTTTCCCTGATTACCAACAAAGAGGACAACAGAATTATCTCAGTTTTTGAAGAGAAGAAGTAAAATGCCTACAGAATATATGAAGAAATAACATTCCCAGAATAGTGGTCGACAAGATGTGATGAATACATTTATACCAATATTTGAAAATGGGCAAGAAATCTCTTCATAACATTAGTGATCATAAGTTTCTGAAGTTTGTACTTTTCAAAGTGTGTGAGCCTTTCTAGCTAGGCACATAACAGCACCTACCATACAAATGGTAATAGTTCAGTACAACGCTTTCACTGTAGCATTATTCTGTCTAACCCCATGAATCAGAGGCAGAGCTGCTTACCAAAAGTGGTCATTCCACTGCCTGCTTTATCAAACAGCAGGAAGGCAACCATGAAGAGGGAGTCCGGGGCACACAGCACTGACTCGAATGCTACAAACTCCTGAAAGGAGATCAACCTTGAAGAGGAGAGAGAAGAAAGGAAAAAGAAAGAAAGAAGGTAAGAGCATAGGCAGGACTGTGAGAGACTGCTAAATGCTGTCAATTGAGTTGATTTGCTCTATTCATGTTTCAAGTTCCCTGTATGAATCTTTAATCAGTTACAAATGTGAGACACAGTCTTTGATATTCATTTAGTCATATAATACATAATTAAAAGACTTAACCTAAGTTGCACTCTTACAATAAAATATTAAATTAAAAAACAAGCTATTTTAACACTGCATTAAACTACAAACTCCATTGTAATTACTGCCACACAGTGGCAAACCAGCACACTTAGACAGCCTATCAATCTGTGCCACGCGCAATTCAAGAGGCCTTTTATCCAGTAGTCTGTTATTCCATATGTAATGTCATAAACTCATCGAGTGTGACAGCAAGAAAATAAAACAATTTAAAAAGCTCAGTGTGTGTTCCCAGTCTGAGCTGGCAGCTGGTATAGAGACAGCCAACTTTACACCAACAGAAAGAAAATGATTAAATATGAAGTTTTATATTTTAGTGTGCCATTTTAAACAAGTAGACAGGCGAGGAGGGAGTTGGGAGCCAGTTAAGGAAATATAATTCCAGTCAATATAAACGTAATACAATATGTGGTTTAGAGTTAAAGTCAAGACGAGCCAACGTGGAAAAAAAATTTAAATGGGGAACAAATTTGTCTGCATCAACACAAGAAACACAAAACTATGAGTTGGAAATAAACACATTAGTTTTCTAATTATACCGCTACCTCTCTTTGCAAGTTTGTCAGTGTTTTGACTAACACTTTTTTATCTCTCGTCTTTCTATAGTAACACAAAATGCCCACATACATCATTAACAAGAAAAAAATAAACATAAACACTGCTATTGTGTGAACACGCTGAGAGCCCCCAAGGGAGAGCCCTGCTGTGGGGAACTGGACCACGCAGTCTCGCCTTTATTTAGGCCCTGGTTCACAGTTGCTACAAGTCCATTATGAATTTCACAAATGGCTCTGATAATTACAGAAGAGGTCAGTGCTAATGAGCGAGTGAGCATCCATCTATTAAACTATTTCAATTTCCAAGGGGGGAGTACGGAGAAGGACGGGGGGTGCAATGATTACATTTTTAATTAATTATGGTACGGATGAAATTTAGACATGTTTGTTTGGAGTCTGAGTGTTTCGGGTTTGCATGTGGGTGCTGATGTGCATCCTTATACGCAGACATAGTACTGTGTAGATGAACGGACTGAGGAGGAAAAGAGCTGTGCACTTACAAAAGTATTGTTATCAAAATCAAAATTAGGGCTGACATAAATGCTTCGATCATTGCCATGGTAATCATCGCCAAAACGATATATATGTATATATATTAGGGATGCACCGAAATGAAAATTTGTGGCTGAAGCCGAAGCCGAATAATATTAAACGCTTGGCCGNAAATCAACCAGCCACCCTCCTCCCCTTCATAAGTAAAGAACAGTCCCTAAAGTGTGGTGAGGTTTGTGGGCCGTTAACGGCTCGTTTCTCCTCTGATACGTCACATACCTGTGTTCAGCTGGCTCAGCTGTTCAGGTACTTCTGGGCAGTCATGACGCCAAGAAGAGGATATTATTGGAGCCGACTTCTCCGTCGCCCGGTAAGCCGATGGCCGCCGTAATTGACAGGAATGCATTACTGTCTGTGTCTGTGACCCCCTTTCAACCCACAATCGGTGGGATTCGCCTTTCGTTTCTGCTGCTGGTTGAAATCTGTAAGTTACTCGCACGGCGTGCTGAATGATTTAAGCCTATTTTGCTCGCTCAAAACTATTTTTAGTCGCAAATGCGAGTGTGGTGACGGAGGGATCGCCACACTGCCGACATGTTACTCAGCCGGTCACGGCACGCTGTTTGATTGCGTTATCAAAACACGCCGCTATTATTCGGCCTTGCTTTTAACTTATTCCACCGAATACCGAATGTGTGTTTTTTTGCAATATTCGGCCGAATATATTCGGTTAACCGAATATTCTGTGATCCCTAATATATATATTGGGGGGTGAGAGGGGAATTTTTCAATCTCACACAGGGACATTTTAACTAAAGTTTTGTGGCTCTGACTCGATCTCATCTAATTCAGTCACTGTCCGGTGCGACTGAAACTGGGACAGTTTGACCACATGTAACAGGCTTACAGATACACTCGCAACATGTCGAAAAAGTCAAGCATCTGGAATAGTTTTGAAATTTGCGAAGATGATCCACAAAAGTTGAGAGTCAGATATGCGAAAGGAAACTAGTATATCACAAATCTACAACAAGCTCACCTGAAAACTGTAGGTAACAGCTTAGCTATCTTGTAAAGTTAAAGCTATCATGGCTAATACTGCGACCTGCATGTTAAAAAGTGGCTAATTGTTACGTTTTTTAAGGTACAGCAACTTGTCACTCATTTAAGCCTCCGTAGTCTTACGTAGCCAGACCTATTTCTACAGCTCTGTGTCAACGCTAGAGAAAAGTCTGGAATCACTGATAATCCTTTTGCTACAGGAGAAAAAAAACAGTCTGGGTTGTTTGTTTTTTTTTAAACCAATCACAGCCATCTTGGACGACACTAGGATGCAGATGGTGCTCCTGCAAAAAAGAGTGGGAGGTGAACTTGTCTTTTTGGAACATTTGCACATTAAAAAGGACCCGCAAAAGAAAGCACCACCAAAAAACATTAACAGCTGTATGTCACTGTGTGATTCAACTTTTAGTGACCAAAAAAAAAAAAACAACATAGCTTGATAATCAGTGCCCTTAAGGGGAAGCCTGACTATACTTAAGCTCTGGAGGAACTCATCGAACCTGTTAAAACCACAAATGGTTTCCTGGCTGTATAACAGAACATTAATATGACAATATCACAGAAGCTTGTGTGAAGTGGAACGGATCAGAACACTCGTGAAGTCAATGTCACTGGGGCATGCAGCTGCCATAGTTAAAAGATGTGGCAAATCAACTCCAATGTGTCAGAAAATGGATCAGCATCAGGGGCATGACAATCCTGCGAGACGGTGTCTGGGATTTTCCGAGGTGCGTCTACTACTTTTTTTATTCGTTGTAGATCTTTACAACAATTCACCGAAACAAAAATGGTATGCCTTATCGCATGATCCACATCTTGCCATTTTTTTAGCGTGAAGTTGTTTACTTAGAGATTGTTGTTGTTTGCAGTTGTGAAGGGGATTTGGAAATGGTTACACGCAGATAGCGGATGGAAGGGTGCTAGTCGGCCGAAATCAGTGGCCCAATGGTAAGCTTATAGCCACAGTCTACACCCAGTGAGTCAGACTACCATCCCCCCAAAACCACTACCAACATCACCCAGCTGAAGCTACGATTCATTGTGGGTATTTATCACTGAAGCTTCGATGTCCAAAAACTGGTATTGGCAGCCCCTGTCACCACAATACCAGAAAAAGGGAAATATAAATTGGTGACTGCCAGAGATACCTGAGTTGAAAAGCATGTTTGGATTACTGGCTTTTGCATGTTGTCTGCGAAGATGTTATTCCTCCCGTCAACCATCCATGAAAAAAAAAAAAAAACACATAGAAGCCAAACAGTCAACACAAATGACTCGGATCAGCATTTGGTTTCAATAAAAACTTAGAAATACATACTGGCATTCACCATGCTTCCAGAAAATAATAGATGTGTGTGTTGGAACGAGAGCAAAAGAGAAATATGGAGAGGGAATAAAAGTGAGCATACAGTTCTCCTCAGTGGCAAATCAGCTGTCGTTTCAAAGGCAAGACTAATTGTTTTATTAACTAAGCAGGTAGTTCTTAAGAGCGGGGTCCTGCTGATGGCAAGTAGGTGGAAGGGGGCACAAAAGCACACTGCTGCGACCGTGGATCCACTGCTAAAAACAAAACCAATACCATTGCCGCTCACGCTGCTGGAATATTATCAAACTCTCCGATAATGATCATTCGTTTGTGACAGATGTATAGTACACTCTGAAATTATACCTCAGAGGTTAATGAAGGAGTTTAAGCAGGTACGGGCTGCAGTGCAAAGACTCACAGAGAGCTAGTGTTCCCAGACAGAACCGAGGGGGAAAAAAAGTCAGATTTCTTCTTTTTCACACGCATCAATTTACATGCACGCTGGTCGTCCTGTCTGTGTTTTCCCAGACGTGGATAATCAGCATATTAGTGTAACCGAGAGGGCTGTTGATCATGAAGGGATTGGACTTTGGTTTAGACCAGGGAGTCCAGACAAGATCCAGGGGGCATCTCCATAACACACACGAGAAACATTCCACATACTCGTAAGCATTTACACACAGCTCTGTAGCCGGGGATGAAGCTTATGATGGTTGATTAGCAGCGCCATGACGGCTGCAAAATGATTACCATGAGAGGGGGAAGCCGTCGTTTTTGCTATGCGGACCCAACCCCAACGAGACACTCAATAATCAAATCAACCGACAGCATCTCCCAACCATCAACTGCTATGGCATGTGTCCAGGGCTGCCCGATCCATGTACGCAGCCCGGGATGAACTTCGGAGACAGGGCTAATGTGATACTGCAGTATGGCATCTCTTCAGTGTACTGTGTGCTGACTTTCCTCTGCAGGATTTTGCTAAATCTTTAAAACAGTCGCAGACATATCCATGGCATGTATCAGACGAGAGATGTAACACACAAGACATAAACAAAGACTTGATTCTAGCATGTGCTTCTACGGATGACAGTTGAATGATGTTTTTGTTAGGATGCCAATACAACGCAATTTAAACTGTCTTTGCTACGTCCATCCGGCATAAAAACTCCACCCTATATTCCATATATTTTTGTTTGTTTTTATCTTATCTTCACCACCCGGCTTTTATCTCTGTCTCCTCTCAGCAGGCGTCCAAATACACTCCTCTGAACCGAAAACCAGCCTTGGAAACGTTGTTTACAAGTAACATAAATGCATGGTGTTGGTTAGGCCCGGCTGATAGAAAGACAGCTCTCCTTCGTTGATAGTAGTGGGAGAGAGGGGCCTAGAGGGGCTTCAATAATCCCCTGTCCCTGGCATCTTGGCATTGTTACTGACAGCCTTCCACCCACCTAGAGCGTGCTTGCATGCAGACACACACACACACACACACAACAAACACCCCAAAACACACACACACCCAGATGAGTGCTAGCTGCCAGTATCTGTTCGGTTTCTAAGAGTGGACACCCACCAGTACAAGTCCAGAATACCCACAGCAGCTGGCAGACTGCTATTTTCCCAGCACGCTCCCTTAACAAAGTTTTTTTCCTTTTTTTTCTCCAAACCTCCGAGAGTCTGTGAGGGAAGAGGGGTTTTTTCACACTTGAATAGATGCTTCTATCAAAATATCCCAGGGAAGACGGAATAGAGAAGCAGAAAGGTAGGGAGTCGGAAGGAGCCAAAATGAAATGGAGGGAGCTTAGAGTGCATTATGGTATGTGAGAGAGTGTAAAGAAAGTGAGAGCAGAGGGGGGAAAAAGAGAGGACATAAATAGTCGAGTGAAAGAGGAAAAATCTTTAAACCATCCAGAAGCTCCGTGCGTCAGTGCACACATACACAAAACATTTGATTCTTGGAAATTGAGACATATCCACCCTCCAAAGTCTCTCTTTCTCTCTCTCTTATGTCTTTCTATCCATCTCTCTGTCTCACTGGGAGCGGTGAGAATAAGGAGGAGGAAAGTGATTTCCACATAACAGATTGTTACGACTGTCACTATATCCCCTGATTTACACAGTCGCGGGGAGGCAGACAAATGCATTTTCACTGTTTACATCCCCACACATACACTCAAACACACACTGGCATCTAAGTAAAATTTCTCTCACAGAGATACACTCCAAAAGAAAAGTAAGCAAGCATGCTGCCTGCCATCCGACCCCCTGCTAAATCTATTACCCCTGACTCATCTTGCTGAAATGGAGTCCTATCTGGCAAAAACAGCAGCAGGCATACAAGCTTCAAATATACTACGCTCATGTACCAACCGAAACTTATTGTTCACAAACATATTTGCATGAGATCGGGCGAGCTGGATGAAAATACAGTCACTAAAGTGGTTTGTTTTGTCTTGCGCACTGTTCCTTTCATAAGGTTTGCTCAGATGAGCGCTCGAAAAACAATGCATTTGTGTTTCCAGCTACCACTGACGGTGCTGATGTTGCCGCATCTCTACTTTTTACATCCATCTGTTTTGTGTTCGTGAGACACAGGTTTGCAGAACAATCATCCAGACTCTTTGTCTCGTCAAATCATTTATCTATCAAAGTTCAGGAGGAAAATAACACATTGTAAAGTACGAGCATCATAAGGCCTTTACAATGTCAACTGTAAAAAAAAAACGAATCACATCTAAACCTGGGTCTAAACAGACTTTTTTTTTCCTGTTTTGCCCCCATATCATTTCCATTCCCCTCCACAAAACCAAAATGAGGTTTAGATACAAAGCCTGGGCCATGGGTTCCTAATAGATTTACCCTGATGCCACGGCCACCATTTATCCTGCTCCAAAGCCGCACAATGCAACGGAGTGCTCCTGAATAGCACGGGCAATTACAGTGCATGTGTGTGTTTTTCGTGTGTGTGTGTGTGTGTTTGTGTGCGCGTGCCTTGCTCTCTCTTTTTCCAATTCCAAAACCCCCACTACTCCATCTCACCATCCTCTGTGCGCACACACACACACACACACACACACACACACACACACCTTAAAGCAGATGTAATAACATGAAACTGCGCAGCCATGTGCACTTTGCTGTTTGTAGAAGCCCAGGTGGTTACCATGGCAATGTGGGTTTTTTTTTTATTTTATCTTTTTTGACTTACCCTAACATTTTATTACCCATCATTATGTATCATTAAATACATACATATTAATGTAAAAAAAAAAAAACAGGGGTGATGGGGATGGGGGGGAGGAGTAAGTGTGAAATTGGGGGTGTATCTACAAAGAAGGAAACACCTGAAAGGGGCCTTTGGTGGTTTGATGTCTCTTTGCTATATAATTCAAGTATGAACATCCATCCTGTGAATGTTTTACACCAAAGGTTTCAGTCATAGGTTTGTTTATAAAATGCAAAATAACACGAGAAAGGTAGTCACACGGGATCAAAGGGATAAATAATACATGCTCTGATAGCTTTGATAAGAGTCTTTCATAAGCTTGCTACTTAGCAGTTTGCTTGATATTAATGAGAAGATAAAATTGTGGCTTAAACTGAGACTCAGCGTAGCAATTTCATCGTCACATCATCAACTTCTGCCAGAGATATTTTCAAACAGTATAATCCTCATGAGACACTCTGTTGTTGATCCTCTATTTTCATCATTTTGCAAAAAATCTATGGCTATTTTTGCCCTCCATTGATCACGTTACGTGTGACACATCATTCCACTTAAAACAGCAGTTATTTTATAATTATACCCTCCAAGCTGCAAGGACTATCTAATAAATTCAGTTTCGAATTCAAAGTGTACCAGCATCTTAATTCATCTGAGACATCAGATCATCTAAAAGAGAAACATCAGAATACCAACCCATCTTTCTTCTGATCCACCACTCCAGCCAGCAGCTTTGTGGCCTCGTCCGACAGCCGGATGTCTGTGTGGGCATGTAGGAAACGGCTCACGAAGTCCTGCGGTGACATGAAGCTCTCGTCATTCTTCTTGACGCTGGCATACTGTAAGGAGAAAAACAGATACAGACACAAGGGAGGACGCACGCTGAGCCTTATAATTTGATTAAAAAAAAAAAAAGAAACAAACATAAATCGAATGATGAGTGAAAAAGCTTCTTTCATAAGAGACCAACACAAAAGGGGAAAACAAAAAATGCATAGGTAAAATCCTACCTTTTCAAAAATGGCTTTCAACTCAGTGGGGTCGGCCCTCCTAGGCAGAACTGTCTGTAAGACATGAAGTAAACTTCTGTGAACACAACTTTTATACAAAACGCCCAACTTTGCATTGTGCATCAACGTATCCAGTAACTGGCAAGCCAAGACACAAAAAAGAAACTGTCAAATTAAACACAAATTTGAGCGTAGAGACTGATTGTTAACCTTGGGGACAAACATCTCATATTAAATATTCTAAACTCAAGGTTCACTTACTGGCTTTTCATGGAGCTTTTGACTGTATCCCTCTGTGGAGTTTACTCAGTCATCGAAAAAGGCAGAAGATTTAGAAAGCTCTTGGAAAAGCCAGTAAGTGAACCTTGGGTTTAGACCGGTTTATCACAAGCTTAATCTTGGGTGGCAGAAATATGTTTCTTGATGTCTTGTGTAGTTTTTCCTTTCCTCTTAATCATCTCGCAACACCTCAGATTTAAATTGTGACCACTTGTTGCTGGTGTAAAGGACTGTTTTCATGGTTGACATATTGACATGTCAGTAGAAAAAGCACTGGTGTATTTAATAACAATAATGATAGCTGCATTACACTAAGGGGTATTGCACTGAAATTGTGCATGCTAGTTCACTGGGATAGCTTACTGGGACACTTAATGGAGTTGAGCCTCTTATTAATGTTATCAATTTAACCTATGCATGTCCAACTATGACACGTCAAAATGTCCACGATGTCAAAATGACAAAATGGCGTTGACATTTTGATTTGGCACCACGTGAAAGAGTGTTTCTCAAAGTCAAGGATACATCCTTGGAAGGACTCGTCCTACAGAGGCAAGGCAAGAATCCTTCCTAGCATTTGGTGAACACACATTGGAACAGGCTAACGAGTGCCCCCAGGTGTGCGTCAGGGGGTTTCAGGGTACTGTGATAATTCTGGCACTCTCTAATGTCGTTGTACAATTTAAACAAATGCCAGCAGTGTTTTCAGAGTCAAAACTTTTGTGGCACTTAGCGCTCCATCTCTGCTGTAAATGATAAATTTAAACACTTTTATGTTTTATCGAAATCACTGTATTTAAAAAATTGCATTGTTCCACAGTGGACACATTCGAAAATATAAATTATGAG
Organism: Epinephelus moara; assembly: GCF_006386435.1. Taxonomy (NCBI): domain Eukaryota; kingdom Metazoa; phylum Chordata; class Actinopteri; order Perciformes; family Serranidae; genus Epinephelus; species Epinephelus moara. The sequence goes on from NC_065527.1 coordinate 13,931,721, forward strand.
GTTTCTGTCAGTGATTTTTTTTAATGCTTGTATGATTATAAACTCCTGGAGATATTAATGCAAATAAATGATATATTTGTCAGTATCCCACTGTGCAGGTTTCATTGAAGAGGCCCTGCCTTCACTCCCAGCAAATTCAATGCTGAAAGTGTAGAATTGTGGGTAATGTATACCTGCTGAGGATACACACATGCATCCTTGGAATCTCTCTGAAGGAAGGACTCACATCCTTGGTGAATTTCGGAAGGATCCTTAGTCGTTTGGCGAGATCTGATGAGGTAGGATTCTTGAAATTCAGCAGTTTAAGGATCCTTCCTTGACTTTGAGAAACACCCAAAATGTCCGAAAATGTGAGAGTGAACCAGTTTCTAACCCATGCTGGTTGTATACAAACAACCAGTATGTCTAAGTACAACCATGTTAAAACGTCTCAAGCCTGTAGAAACTGTTAAAACAGACAGTTTATGGCGGGGTGCTACAACATATAGCATCATGCTAGCAAAGGTTAACTATGACCACAACCGGGTTTTAGCCAAGACACACCGGTAACCTAGAGACAGAGGGCCTGGGCAGCATGAATTAAAAAGCAGTGTCATTGCTGCCCTTTGTATCATTGTTGAAAGACAGTTCAGTCAGTTTGACTAAGCCAACTGTACATTCACTTGTTAACCGGCTACAGTAAAGCCTCAATGTCATTGCCTTATGCCCAGTGTTAACCCCGAGCACATCCTCTTAGCAGGCTAACCGGCATTTAACAGCCCTCCAGGCAGACACCCTAACCAGCGCAGAGGAGGAGAGGAGACACTCCCGGGACTGAGCAGCACCACCGCCAGCGCGACAGCTCCCCAGAAAGAGGAGAAACTGAAGTTGAAAACTCAGCTTACCTTTGCTGCCATGCTAATCAAGCTAACTGTCAACTCGTCCCGTTCACTTCCTCCTGCGTGACGACGTTCCCATGGAGATCATGCGCCGGTGCAGTGGAAGGAGGATGAAAGAGGATCAGCCGCGCACGTGGTGCAGGGGCACGTGAGGTTAACTGGTCAGTGGCTTGGGAATATCAGATCTTTTAATTGATCTGATAATGTGTGAGGGTTTTGTTTGGGTTTTTGTTGGGGTTTTTTTTTGTTTGTTTGTTTGTTTGTTTTACAGTGAGACAGACTCTTTCTACACCTGTGCCTTATATTTAACTAGACCTACTGAATGAAAATGCCTTAAAATCTGTGCTGTTAATGTTTGTGCACACTGTGAAAGCACATTTCCTCTTTGTTTTGTAATAAATAATGAGTCTAAATCTATCCTACTGTGTTTAAATGTATTATTAAATGTATCTTTTTTATATTCGGATTATATTTTAAACATGCATGTTAAAAACAGTTGGAGAAACTATTGTTTTAAATGAAAAAACAACAATCAAAATAATTTCTAGGGCAATTAAATCAGATTCTGTCCCCTGCCTGAATGTGTGACCACTATGCAGGGGCCCAGTACACAGGCACAGGGACCCAAGATGCCTTGGGGCACCAACTCAAGATCCTGTTTGAGTGACTGCGATAAGCATTTCTAAGTAGGGCTCATTCAAAACTATCCATATCCCGCTCCCTTTATTTAATCCAGATCCTATCATTTCTGATATTGAGGCTCATCTAGTATAATTTTTTTTTAATGCACAAAGCATACTTAGGTAGTAGTAAAGAAATTCAAACGGCCCTGCTTGAAAAAAACAGCATAACAGGTTTCTTTTGATGGTTTTTATAATAATTGGTATGCTACAGTATTTAACCAACAACACTTTAAAGTTAGGGTTAACCTGTAAAATACCAGAAAACGTGCAAAGCGACCTCCAACAATATGGAGGGATGCTGTAGGGTTAAGAGTTGAGGCCCTCTACATGTCTGTGCCTTGGGGCTTCTTATCTTGTGATTGCTCCACAGTGATCATGTAAAACACTGGGTCCAAACCAGAGGTCCAGAAACCCTCAGGGGTCCTAGAGGGAGTCTCAGGGGGTCTCCATAAAAATGGAGAAAAGATTTATTTTTCCTATTTCATTCACTATAGAAGTGAGTCCGATATGAAAAGGAGTCATGCGAGTGACATTTCTGATCATAGGTTACGAGTAGTAGCGAAATATTTTTAAAAGTTTTTGCTGCAAGATGCACCTCGAGAGATATTACAAAACATGGTTATCTGTGTATGGGTTTATACTTATGCACATTGAGACTGTACTGTACTAAGGAACAGAGGTCCATAGACGTCAGAATAAAAGCCTTAGTTCCTTCCCCACACCTTTTCATTCCTCGCAGTAAATGGTTCCTATACTTTATTTCCAGCTTTTCCAGCCCATCTGTGCTTTGTGCCAGGAGGGAAAAAGGTGCAGAGAGAATTTCATGACTACAAAAGCAAAGGTTAACATTACTCACAGCATAAAAACAATTTAAAAGGGAGCAAAAGGGCTCTAATGGCCCGACAGTCTTCAAAGAAAATGTATTTTGAGCTCAAAATAATTCATAGCTTTTTGCCGGTGGCTTTTCAGCTTCCCGGAGACCCAGCATGAACCACTGTATTTTTCCCAGCAGGCTCTCTGCTCCTCACAAAATGGCCTTCGCTAGGGCATACCTCACATCCCCTCCAAATATTGACAGCACTGAGTCCATCGCTTATTGGAAAAATGGCTGTAAGTAATGTTTTATCAGCCGATGCAATCTCCACACCTGTATTTTCCCCTGTCATATGACAATATTTGACAAGATTAATGATTTGATCCCATGACATTTTATTTCCCATCACTGTCAATCTGCCAGCAAACAACTCACTTACTTGTGGCATTTGGTGTAGGAAGCATGTAGCAGCATTTGCTTTGCTTGTGTATTATTCATGAACTGCTAAATTTACTTGAGGCATGTAAACTACAGTGTCTCTGAGCTTTGACATACAACTCTTGACTGTTTATGTGGAAGAATGATTTTAAAATTACCTTCAGTGAAATGATTTTGAGCAGCATCTCAGCCTCTATTTTTAGCAATCAAACCAACAATGATTCTGTCAGCGCCCACGGAGTAAGTGGGTAATAATGATAAACCTTGCGACCTTTGAACTTCAGTGGCTCGAGGGGTCTCCTGCCCACGTCCCTAAGGGCCCACGCGTCCTGACAGCTTGAGCGATGAGTGGCGGACTGCTGTCTCAATCTGCCTCCTCCTATTTTTAAACCCACACTAAACACAGAGCTTCCAAAATAGACCCGAGCTCTAAACAAATGATTAATAGGGCACTTAGGGTCTCCCCACTGACCAGCGAGTCCCTATTAACAGCCAATAACGGAGGCCCTCTGGGGTCAAAAGGTTTTAAGACTTTCTAATAAAAGTAACAGAGACATGGGGATGTGTTTTGGAGGAGAAAAAGTTGTGTCTCAGTTTGAAATGCTGACAAGTTAATAATCCCTTCTCAAATGGCCCTACCGCAGTAAAATGGCCAGTTTGTTCTTACTTTTATTGCTATCATCTGTCAGTCACTCACATCTTTCTTTTTTTTTCTCCTGCCTCCTCTTAAGTGGACTGAAAGAGCTAAAACAGCTTTACAGTAATGTTCTCGCTGGGGCTTTATTCTCATTCTCCACTCTTTCTTTTCTTTTTTGGTTGAATGTGAATTCTTATTGTAGTTTTAGGCAGGAAATGCCTAATGGATTCCCAAAGACGTATTCATGACATGGTAATGAGATTCAAATTTGTAAGACATTTTTGACCTGAAAAAAAAAAAAAAAGAGGCCGCTTGTGGCAACGGCTTTGTCCTGTTTTCCTCCGCTCAAGAATACAGTTTCGCAGTCACTCTCACTGTTCCTAATGTCACTTTAAAAAATGTATGGGATGGAGACACAAAGCCGAAGAGTTAAAAGCTCGAAACAACCGAGGAATATATTGATCTGTCATTTACTGTCAAAACAGCTGTGATTGATGGAGAGCAAGGTCAGTGGCGATTATAGTGGTGTTACATTGTTGCACTGTGTTATCCCACCATAAATGTGTTGTTTTTGAAATGTACAAGACAAATGCAAAATGTCATCATTTTTCAAAATTGAAAAATTAGTATAATGGCAGTGGATATCCCTGCATGCTAACCAATACAAGTGAAATTGTAAGCACATTGTAAAGCAGTCCTTTCTTAATACTAATAAGTAATTAATTAACTAACCCAAGACCATAGAAGTCGTCATGATAAAATGATTGTTCCCTTTAACAGATATAAACAGTTGAAATAAGGCTGCCTTATATATTGTATTTGTAGTATTAAAGGATACGTCTGTAGTTTAATTTGAGTCAGTCCCAAACTGCTGCTGAAAATATTCAATAGAGAACCAAATGTGTATTAATCCGCTGCTGAAAATAGTACCAAACATATGCACTGTTTCCTCCTGTATGCATAACATTTGCTGAAAACTACAGTGCCCAATGTGCTTTAAAAAATACCTGTAAAAAGTAACGTACCAGAATTTGTATACAACCCTACAACCCACATAATCACAAGCAAGTTATCAGTATATAACCGATGTAATAGGGAAGGCTGTAATCACAAAGAAGTCAATATAGTTGTGGTGGTGGATGGTGAGTTAATGCCAAAACCTTACCTGTGTAACTTAACGTTCAGTACGTAAGGTGACAACGCCCAGCCATGTTTCTTTTCCTAGACCTGACCATACATAACTTAAGTACGTAACTTAACGTTAAGTACATAAGGTGACAATGCCAAACCATGCTTCTTTATCTATGTAACTTTACTTACCCAAACCTAACCTACATAACTTTATATTAAGTACGTAACTTTATGTTAAGGAGGTGACGTGACAATGCCATTCGTGAGGCGCTAATTTGTTAGATATCATATGATACTGATATGTTTTTTTCAGAGCCGATGCCGATACCAGTTATTATGAAACAGAGATACCGATAGCTGAACACAGAATTAAAAAATTAAACACTGACAAAGCACTACATTCAAATGCAATTAAGCCTATATTTATTCTGGGAACTTTTCCAATGAAACAGTACAAGGAGCTGCCAGCAGCACTTTGAAAAAAACTTTGACAAGTAAACAAATGAATGGAAAAATATGAAAATAATAATAAAATAAAATAAAACAAAAAGGACAGCTCAATTAAAAGTCATGCTAAAAAGGTAGGTCTTGAGTTTGCTTTTAAGAGCCTAGAGTGGTACATGCAGGTAGTGAGAAGCACGCCAGGGGAAAAACAGCGCAGCTAAGGAAAACAAAACTGTATATCGGCATATTGGTGGAAAAAATCACCGATACCAATAACCCTAAAAATTCATAATATCAGCCCCGATATCTGTCGACCCCTAATATCATACGAACCGTTGTATGAGAGTACATAAAACTATTTGTGAGTCATTTTTAGATATATTTTTTCATTAGAATCCACCAGGCTTGTGTGTGAGTGTCATAGGAAGTACTGAGATGGACCAACACATTTCAGTCTTTTTATGGGATTTATTGATAATATAATATGATATCAGATTTATCTTTTAAACATCAGTTAAGTTGCAGACGTACTAAAGCATAAAGGTTGTTAACAAGAATGCCAGGACAACAGAGTCGTGTTAAATCTACCTTCAGGCACACAGGAAAAAATGTGCTTTTTATTAGTTTATAGGCTGTATACTGTGCTGCAGAGACTAAATTATAACCCCTTGTGAGTGACTTTGATCTATAGCTCTGTGGGCACACGGGGCAGAATTATGCCCTTAAAGTGAAAAATATTTAAAAGTGGAAATAAATGAGTTTTCAAATTGGCAAAATCAAATTTTATGTCCCCCAGTTTGGGTGGCCCTGGGCTAACCCACGTCTTAATTGTTCCAAGGATCTCTGATTTTGTTTTGTACAATGTCAGCTGATGCTCTTATTCAGCTAAGACACACCAGCAAGACACATGGCTGTTGATGGACAAACCTGCAACCACTTGATTATAACCACATTAGTTCCCCACTAATTCACTATGTTTCATGTAAGAGCCAAGACTGATGAAAACGCCCATTGTGCAGTGACAAATTGTTGCAAACTTCACACTTGCCAAAGTGGAAATTTTATATAACTTCGAAGTGTCACCAAAACCACACAGTAGACAGACTGCCCAGATAGAGTGGGACAACTCAGACAAATCTGTTTTGCATCAAGGACAAGAAGGTGGCGAGAAGAGAAATGATGGGAGAAAACAGCGTGGTGGGGCCAATCTGATGAAATCAACCCTCTCATACATTTATCATAAGACAAAAAAGTGATTTTTATGTCTGTTTTGACATTTTGTGCTTCCTCCGTGCTTATTTATGGCGGACTACCTCTTCCATAAGAAAAAACATTATTCTTGCTAATACGTAAAAGCCATTTTGTCCTTTCTCTATCAGTCATATAGGGAGCCTATTAGCAAAATAATAGAGTTCTCTCTGTATGCATAGTCTCTGCTGTCTGTCTAACAACAAAACACTGCCTATTATAATCTACTTTCATTTCTCCAATCAGTTGGTTGTCAAACACTATCTTTAATCATCGTACATAACATGCACTGCATTAAAGTGGCATTCTTGTAAACACCATATCTGTAATAGCGTGTGACAAGCCGCCTTTGTTTACACCATAATAACTGGGTGTTTGAATAACTTCTCAATGACTTTAAGTAACCAGCAGCCAGACTCACTCTGCTTCCATTCAGCTGTGCAGCCTGATAACCTGGACTGACGTTTGGCATGGAGTGGACTGCGGATTATACCAAACAGTAGGGCTGAATGGACTTCTCAGGCATTTCACCTGCGGCCTTGAGACATGGGAATGCATTTCCTGTGCACACATTACGGATGTAGCGTACGTCCGCTAGTCTCATTATGCAAATGTTGACGTGTGCATTCATAAACATGTGAGACACGAGTAGTTAATATCAGCCCTACCCACACACATTTATTTGAAGCACCAGCTTTGCTTCCTCTGCAGACTCTCCCTCTTTTAGATCTGCCAACCTAAACCTTAAGGCGGGCTGTCTTCGCTACAGCTTCTGGATGAATCTGTTTAGTATCTTTCAGTTCAGATGAAGCTCTACACTAACCATGCTTCAGGGCATCTGGGATGGGCCGGGGGCCTGGCGAAGCAGGGGAAGGGGTGGATGGGAGCTTTGAGATGGTCCAGACGGGCTAGTGGGCAGGCTTGAGCTCCTCTCTTCCACAACAACAAGGACCCACGCTGAAGCACGCTCAGACCCTGCAACCCGAGAGGGCACAGGGGTCCTCCAGCCTGCCTGGGCTGGGATAAATGAACCCAGATGCTTCCCGCAAATGCAGAGCGACCAGGCTGAGGGAATGAAGGCAGGGGGAGTGGGTGGTGGAGACAGAAAAAGAGACCTCTTTTTCTTTTTTCTTACTCCCCTAGTGGAGGCAGTTATCTGTCAGATTCCTGTGCTTTCTCATAACCACTGATCACAGAGGCCTCCGTGCAAGGAGCATTGTGGGAAATGATCAGAGGGGCATTTGTCTTTGAAGGAGAATGAGAGCAGAAGCAAATCTTTAAGTCCTTTCCTGTTCCTCTTCCTGTCAAGCTGCCACCTGGACTGAGAGGGAAGGAGGGAGCGAGAGAATGATGGTCGCATTCGTCTAAATGACTTGATTGAAGTTCAAGCTGGCACAGGAAGTTTTAGAATGTAACATGAACAGTGTGATTAAATGAGGGATTTTTGGTAGAGGCGCAGGGTGGCTATACATCTTGATCCAGGACGCTATACTGTCACTCTTGTTGCAGTGTATAATACCTGTCTCAGGAATAGTCTGTGTTTTGCAGAGTTAGATGAAAAGAGCAATACCGCACTCATGTGTGTGTGTGGTAAATGTAATGCAACAGCCAGCAGCCACATAGCTTAGCTTAGCACAAAGCCTGGGAACAAGGGAAATGGGCTAGCCTGCTAACCTTTTTCTTGGCCGAGTGCATCCACCTGCACCCAGCCAAGACATAGTGCGGCAAATGCCCCGACAAAATCAAAACATGCTGTTTTTACACTATGATTTTTTTGTATAGATTAAAGGGACTTGATAGATAGAAGTGTTACCTAGCTGTTTTCTCATGTTTCCAGACTAACCTAACCTGTTTATGCTAACCTAAGCTAACCAGCTGTTGACATTAACCTTATATTTACCAAAATATAAGTCTTCCCATACAACATAACAGTAGGGATTTTCATCAGAAGAGTTGGTATTCATATTACCGAAGTCAACGTGACATCACAAGATCGCTGTCATCTTGGTGGGGAAAGTGGTGTGTACTCTCTGGTCTATACACTGCAAAATCTTGAATGAGCTTCAGTTTTTCACCCTTTGCGGTTAAATTTACAACCATGAGTGACATTTTGATTGAAGTATATTAAGGCCAACATGGTGTTTGACTATTTTGAAGTCCTTTCTGGTCACTCTAAGGCAAGATATGAGAGAAAACCCTCGCAAGCATGACATGGTTGGTATCAATGGATACTTTAGGTTTTCTAGTTTGACGTGGTGCCACTAGCTTCAAACTATCTTAAAAAAAAGCATTTTGAACTGACCAAGCCTGGGCCTGTGACCGCCAAAATGCAAGACCAAACACATGGACTCGGAGTATCACTATTACACCATATTCATGTGACTTATTAGTACTGTTTAAGATTGGTTTATTATTCTCACCTGCTTTGAAATGGGTTGATGGCTGCCAGTCAATATTTTCCTTACACTCCCTCAACTCTGGTATGATCAAAAACTGGGGTCTTGGACTTTTGGTCTTGTCAGTCGTACAACCAGTCACACAGCAGCTCTTAAGCATGTTGGAGTGTTGATGTCACAAAGAAAACAATCTTAATTTGCTGCTTTTCCGTGCAGTTCTCTGCAGAGCTACAACTGTACCGTAAGTGACCTTTCCCCCATGCCATATTCGCACAGCAACAACTGACTGAAATTGGACTTTGCAAAATGGCCTTCATTTCTTGACTGATTTTCACTTGTTTGCTATTTGCAACCTGTGACCCTATCTTCAGCAAGAGGTGGGTGGTGTGGTAAAAAAAAAATAGCTGCATGAAAACATTGTAATGCAGATACCTCTTTCTATGCTTGGCATGGACGTGGCGCTTCAAAGCTCCTTTTCCACTGCAGACTACAGCGATGTGTTTCTCACCAGGGACCTCAGGAGTAACCTGTGTCACTACCAATCTGCCAGCCTCTCCTGATGCCATCCAGATGCCCCATCCTGAAACACACACCGGCCTCTTTGTTTGCTCCACTTGAGGTTTAGGGCCCTTTTTTTTCACCAAGTTGGACATGCACTAACCCAGATGCACATTAACCAAAAATACACACTTTGAAACCAACATGATGTTCAGACACACTCCACCACACATGCACACACCCACATTCACAAACCACCCCCTGTCTGAGGTAGATGCAGCAATGAGGAATAAACGACAAATTTCCTATTTCATTTCAGTAAGTCTTGCCTGCTTAAGCTCACTCCTAACCTGCCTTGCCACGTCGGAAGAACAAGAGTTAAATTAGAGAGGACTAAATTTCCTGAAATGAAATGACTGTCAACTCAACTTTGCTCCATCATCTCAGAAGAGTGCAAGAAAAATACCCCAGTCCTTCCATTCTGTTTTTGCGCACTGAACAGCAAACAGAGTTTGAAATATCAAAGGCAACCGTGGTAAAAGGCTTCACTCTTAAATGAGTTATGAAGGAAAGTTGAGTTGTTTTAGTCTGTCTTTGATCTCGGAGATTTGTAGTGAGGCAGTAACATGTAGCTCCTGTATGTGTGTCATCATGACCATTAGGAAGTGTTGACATCTATCTGATTAGGATGACAAAACAGCAAGCACCTGTGAGTAAGTGTGCGTGTGTGCGTGCAAATGTCATTCACATCTGTTGAAAGTAACCATGTGCTTGCATTAATGCGCTTTTTTTGCATTGCATGTGTATGTACGCTTCGCATGGGTACTTTTTTGGTATATTAGAGTGAATTTGGAAGAGTGTGCATTTTTGTTCTTCTTCTTCCACATCTGTGAGTGTGTGAGGATGAGAGAGTGCATGCCTGCGTGGTGTGCTGGCTGGCTGTCCTGCCTCGAGGGGAGATAAATGGCTGAGTGTTGTTGTTGTCCAGAGAGCAGACACTCAGACAGCCGCTCACACATGATTAATTGTTTCCTTGTTGGGACTGGGACCAGTTGACTGTGGCTGGGCCAAGGCCTCCCACCCAGCCTTACCAGACATGGGTGTGTGTGTGCGAGAAAGTAAGAGAGTGATGAAAGGAAAAGACAGCGAAAAAGAGAGAGGGAATGTTATGTCCTATTTTATGAGTTTGTCTGTCATTGTACTCCCTTTTTAAACATATGCTATTGTTTTGAGCCCGGCCACACAGTGAAGCAGTGAGGTTTCTTTGGTCGAATGTGGTGAAAATGATCGATGTGAATTGAGGGGACGATTTGTCCAGCAACCTTTTTATGTTCACTTGAATTGGATGGTGCGATGTTAAAGGTCTTTAATGGACTTTTTCCTGCAGTTGTTTCTCACCCTTGTGCAGTTACGATGCAGATACTGTGGCAAGTAATTAACCATGCTCTAATTACTTGATCCAAGTGAAAGAAGCTCCAGCTATTGCCTTGAGTCATGGTTGCACATTGATTTCTCATAGGTCAACACTGCTCAGGTTGATCCACTGTGATGCTGGGTTTTATGGGAGTGCATGAGTGAGCCTGATGATTGATTAATTACAATTATCAGAGGCCTGATAATTCACCAGAGATGATAATAACATCAAGTGTGCTTTACTGCTCTGGCGGAAAAAGCCTCTCCAGTGTCTAAATTGTCCCCCCCCTATTAATTTCTCTTCCTTCACTGTCCAATGCTTTTAAGTGCAGCAGGACAGGTGAATGGCTGTTACGGTGTGTGTTCAAATATTCAAGGTTTGGGAGAGGACGGGTAAAAATCGGGAGTAAAAATAAAAAACAAACACCCTAATTGCCAGGTATCATGGGTGTACGGAAAGGATACACAGCGGGGGGATGTTGTTGCCACAGACGTCACAGTTAAAAACACGCTGCCATCCTCGCAGGGCCGTTCGGCTCGGTTGCACACTGTGGTTTAATGATGGCATGAGGATGACTCACATGCAACACTGATTTACTTTATATTAGACCCTTAATCACAGCAGCTATTATGCCCCCTTTGTGTTGGTAAAAGTACAGGACTCCACTAAGGCTTGTGTTGAGTAGATGCAAAACATTTACTCTGTGAGAATTTCCGCTTCACTTAGGTGTGTTATTTTATGGTGTAGGCTGCTTGTACGCTACTATCAGCCTTGTTTATCACCAAGTTGGTTGCTCATGGATGACTCAAGTAGTACTGGTTTTGTTGAGGTTTTACCAAGGTCTGTACTGTGTCATATTTCACAGATGTTGAAAACATTACTCTACAAAGAGTAACTACAAAAACAGTTAAGAAAGAAAAGTAAAAAGTTTTAAGCTCCTTAAAACTTAGTTATACTACTATTACTAACAGTTATAATAGTTGGAAAACATCGATCATTAATAGCCGCCAAAAATCCTCAAAGAAAAAAAAAAAAAATCAACCAGACAGCTACTGCACCAGATGCTTAGACAATCTAAAGGCTGCAGGAAAAAAACATTGTCTTATTTCTTCTTCAGCCCTCTACTTTTGAACTACATAACTAGTCTAATGAATTCATTGCTTATGACATTTAAATATGTGAGTTTAAGGTAGCTTAACCAGATCAAATCAGATGAGTTTCACTGCAGTCATGGTGCGCTCCATTTGCACCGGGAAGTCGGAATTTAGAAGTTCCCAGTCAAAAAATTCCAACTGGAACGCCCCTTTGAGTCGGATTTCCGACTCTGAAAGTTGGACAAACCTCACTAACCCTCAAGATCAACCTCAGAATCCAGGATGGCTGCTCTATGCATCAACAGTAGTGAAAGCTGTAGTAATATACTGTCGTACACACAGTACTGTCCGACTTCTACCTGTAGACACGTTGCTGCAGTGTGTGTACGCACGCAATACAGCTTAATGCTAATTTGGCTATAACTGGTATTGCTAAAAATATCTTGGTTTTCCCACTTGTTGTAAGCCTACTGGAACATGGTCAACTTGGGTGTTAGGTCATTCCCAGCTCTGCCCTCCGACTTATGAAGGAAATGGAACTCAGAGATGAAGGCTATAGACGGCAGTTACTGATACCCTGCATAGCTAGGCTAGTTAACTTTAGCAGCACTAGTTCTTGTAGTGTTATTTTTCTCTCCACTATGATTAGATTTTACTACTGCCTTATTTATGTGGTAAGAAATTTAATTACTAAAATGCTGGAGCATTAAAATTGATTTTCAAATGTGGGAAACACAAAACAAGTGGGTAAATTAGCTTTAGCTGAGGCTATCTAGTTAACGTTAGCTGTAACTGGCCAACAGTCACTGCAGTTTAGTTTTAATCTCAGTTTTCCAGAACATACAAATTTATATTTTGTTTTTTTTACCCAAAATGACAAATTTCTGTGGCATAATATTTTTTGGGTCAGACTCTGGTTTGCACTCAGTGTTGTTTGCTCTTTGTAGAGCAGTAGACTACTATATAAATTCTCTGTACTCTGTTTTTCGCCTTTGTAAAATTATACATTTGTCTGTCAAAGACCTTCAAGACGAACAGTCATAAACTGCACGGCTGAAACAGGGCACTCATAATCCGTCCTGACATCAAACCAAAGTCGTGTGTTTTCATAGTGATTCAACCACCAGGGATAGCGCTAAACTGAAACATACCCATCTGCTTCTTTCTGTGTGCCAACATGTCAGATCAGGTTAAAATCTGAATGGGATTAAGTGACGGTGAGGCCGTGGCATGATCCCATACTGTCTCAGATATCCAGTGTCATGTCCACATGTTCAAATGGCTTTATCCTCATTTTTAGCTGAGCTGTGATGACTCTCATAAAAACCAAGAGAAAAGCATGAAATGTAACCCAGATATTGTATCTGTTCAGTGTATGTGTAACTAGGTGGAGTCAAATATTTCCATTTTAGAAATTCATGTTCCCCTCAACCACAAGTATTACATTGTGGGTCAAAGTATGGTGCTCGATGCTCACTGAAGTGTCAAAGTGAAGACTTGTTTAGTTTTCTAAAGATCAAAGTAATAGCCTAGTAGTTTCAACATATGCATTTTTTAATTAAAAGGCTTTTCGTGGCTTGAGTTTGGAATGATGTCTGCTGAATCTACAGTGACAGAGATTAGTTAGCTTGACATTATGAGAAGAAGGAGGACATTAAAGGGGCTCTCCGCGAAATTCAGAGTGTATGAGTTGCCTGGAAATGGTTCTCAAGTTAGAGGTGGCTGAGACCGTAGCTGTAGCAGCTATGGTGCTAACTCAATAAACAGTGCTAAACAACGGCACCAGTGCTGACAGAGGTAACAGTGTTAATGGGGCAGAACCGGAGGTTGGGAGCTACACCTCCATGACGACGCCATCCCGATATCAGTGGTAACCGCCTTATCAGCACAGTACAAAGTGACAGCAATGAGCTAACATACATGCACTAACATTCTCTGCTCAGGATGTCATTGCTCCACTATAACTTTAAATAGCAAGTGGTTTGCTGCGATATTAATGCTCTGAATGTTGCATACAAAACTGTTAAATCACACACAACTGCTCTGGCACAGAGTTAAAGGAGAAGATTGATACAACTACTGTGATATTTTTTCAGATATTTTTCATGTATGAGCCAATAGCCAGCAGCCAGTTAGCTTAATTTAGATAAATCAGAAACCAACAACTCAACCTTTCACGGTGGGCAGTGTTACCAGTGGGACAAACCACACCCTAAGACTAGAAATAGTGGTCTTCTACTAAAATAAGATGGCGCAGGCTTTAAAGATGGCGCAATTATTGTTTTTCAGTCTTTAAAGGTGCTGATAAGCTGACCTTTGGACAGATCCAGGCTAGCTGATACCCCTTGTTTCCAGTGTTTATACTAGTCCGCTAACCTGGCAGCAGCTTCATATTCAACGGACAGATATAAAACGGATATTGATCATTTTATCCAACTCCCCTCCAGAAAGTGAATAATCCTTTTTCCCAAAATGTTGAACTTCTGCTTAACACAAAAGACTTTCACTTTGTACATGATATTCTTGGTGTGTTTTTAGATGATACATATTCTGGGTTCTTCTGATCCCATAGAGAGAAGGAGAACCATTCAAGACAACACAGGATCATTTTGATGAGGATGAATGGAGCTGAAAAAGTGGCCTGTGGTCAGTCCACACTGGTTAATTGAGGCAGTTAGGGTAGAAGCGACTTAAAAGCCCCACTCCTCCTTGACACTGATGGCTGTCCTATGAGGGACCCTCAGTAGGGCCCTCAGGTCTTTTGATAGGGCATTCGCCAGAGTCCTTTGGGGCTGTTTCTCCCCCCACAATAAACAGGCAGCCCTTTGTCAACGGGAGTAGGGGGGTCTGAAGGGTTGCTCCTCGTTATTATTTTCTAAAGTAATTATACCTTATTATCTGTGTTTACTTTAGCGGGGGTGCGAGCGTGCAGGTGTGGGCCATTCGGCAGTGGTTTGGCAGTCTCAATGGTGAACGCAGCCCCGAGTGTCTTTTTTTTTTTTTAACTCTCTCCCCTCCATCTTTACTTGGAGGTTTTTGGGGGGTTTAGTAGTAGTATTGTAGCCCCGCCACTAATTTCAGCCCAACAAAAGAAACGTGCAATTAGGGCTATTATAGTAGCAGCTGCTTGCTTCCTAGCTGTGCAGAGACAGCTTCGTCTTCTCCCTGGCTCGGTGGTGAAGGGATTGGAGAGGGGAGAAGCAGCGAGAGCAGGGCCTGCAGCAGTGGGGAGAGAGAGAGTTCGAATGGTCACAGTAGCTTCCAGTGTCTGCAGAAAAGAGGAAAACATAGCCCGGGAGGCTGGTGTGTTTCCTCAGTGTAGACACAGCAGGGACTCTCGCCCACAGGCTTGTGGGCCTTGAGAACAATGGATCTGCCATCTCCCAACATGAAGTATTATGAAATAGTCTTTGCCACAGTTCGATTGGCTGCTCTCTCGCACGGAGTCATGTGGTCTCAGAACTGCGTGGGCCGAGGGAAAACTATTTGCAAATAAGAAAACACTTTTTGAAGAATCTAGTCTTTCATAAAGACAAGAATCAGTTTACAGAAATTTGCTGCATCCAGTAATTTCAATACAGACTGATCCCAAATGTAATCTGTAGAAAGTATTACATGTGGATTTCTGTACAAAGACTAAAATTTGCCACCCCTTACACAAGGACAGCCGTTTAAAAAATTAAAGATCTTTAAAAGATTTCAATGAAACCTTTGAAAAATGTGGAAATATTCACCCAGCAGATTGTTATTCAGGCTAAGGGTGTAGCCATAGAGTCTACAAAACTGCAAAGGGAACTCTGACACTTTTGAGCAAAATATTAATTTCACAGTTGCAATTCCAGCGCAAAATGGCATGTTAAGTAAACATTACCTTTTCATGCATGTCCTGGCTGAAGTGAAGTGTTATCGAGTGCCCCAGGGATGACGTTTTTTGTAGGTTGACGCGGAAGTTAGCCTCGCTCTGGTTCCCTTGTCAGAAAGCCTATGGGATTTTTCCACTAGATTTTGGATTATCGCAGAAAATAAGCTTTATGACAAACAAACAGTCATGATACTTCCATGTTTTGTTCAGCAAGATAATCTTCACAAATTAACATCACTGAAGCATCAATGCAATCACCAGAAGCAAAAAGCTAATGTTAGGCTATAAAAGAACTACACCACTGTTGCATGTCTTAACGTTGCCCCCACAACACGGCTGTAAAGCTGTGGACAGCATGACGACATGCTGCGGTCTCATTTAGCCACTTGTTAGCAACCACCTTTTTTAAGACACAAAAAGCTTCAAATTAATGAGGAGCATTTGTTGATATATCTTATGTCATAGAACAAAACATGAAAGTCTCTGAAGCCACAGCTCCTCCAGGCATCTAACCGAAAACCCATTCAAGACAAGAGTACTGGGAGTGGTAAAATGCTAACTCACTTCCCAGCTTTAGGACTTATTCCTGGGGAACTCTAACAAAGATACTCTATAACTGAAGATACCCCACTGCAGCAATGGAACGAAATGATATACACTTCAGGTCTAAGTAGCATGGTCGTCTCTCCATCGCATCCCCCCACCTAAGTGTAGTAAACGTTGTGTAGATGGATGAAATCAGATTCAATCAGATTCATCTGCTAGTTTAATGTCTGGTATCACCCGAGTGTAAGATCACCTCAGTTGCCAGATCTCACAAGAGTATGTTGCTAAAACTAATAAAAATTAACAGTAAATGTTCTCCTGATTTGTCTGTCTGGAAAATGCTTATTCAATGTCAGCATGTCTAGAAGGGTTGGGTCTTGTGAAAAATGGGTCCGATATTAACTTCAGTGACTATGGAGTGAAGAGAATGGTCATAATCTGTACTCATTTCCACTTTTCTCATTGGAATGAATGGAGTCAGGACCGCTGCTCGTCTCCTAAAGGGGTGGGGCAGTGGTGAAACCCACATGACACGGATACAGGAAATAAACCTAAAATGAGCTGCCTCAGTTTATTAACGGTCTCTAGCAATGCGTTCCAATACCCATACTACCATACTATATAC
Source organism: Epinephelus moara (assembly GCF_006386435.1). Taxonomy (NCBI): domain Eukaryota; kingdom Metazoa; phylum Chordata; class Actinopteri; order Perciformes; family Serranidae; genus Epinephelus; species Epinephelus moara. The sequence continues at coordinate 13,948,429 of NC_065527.1, forward strand.
TATGCCAGAAAAACATTTAGTATGTCCCAATACATAGTATGTCAAATGCAATGTGTCAAAAATACCAAATACCTCTCCGGGTTGATCTCCGTCTCTGGTGATCCTGGTGAACAGCATTTTGTTTTATCTCCATGGTAACAGATGTATAAGTAAAAGGGTCAAAGTTTAGGATGTAACGTTATGAGTAAGTAGAATGTCTCAGTTGTGTGCACACTACATGCAATAGTACGTACATTTTACGTACAGCTGCAGTACCTACTAAAAGTAAAAAGAAAAAGTATGCGATTCTGAACACACTCTGGCTCTATTATTGGTATGGTGTTGTAATAATAAGTTTCCAATCAACAAGTGATGGTAACATCAATGGCTTAGCTAGCAAGTGAAATATGCTCCGAGTGTATGGCCTGTGCACTAGCTAATGCACGTAACGTAATGCTAGCTAGCCAATGTTTTGACAGAAATTTAGCGTATTGTTCATACCAAACGCGATGCGAATTTTTGCGTTGCGTGACTTGCACAAGTTTGAACGCTAGAATATTTTGTGTTGACTTGCTTCATATGTGCTAATAACGCATGTGATACACCCGTGAATTTGCTGATTCAATGAATGAGCTACCGCCAGTGCATCCTCTGCGTCATACATCCCCGGATGATCTCAATGCTAATTAGGTATCGTGTGTAAGTTCAGATTTTTCAACTCTTGCAAATAAGTATGATGCAAAATCGTGCTATACTTGCTTCATTCGTTCCACTTAATTTGCGTATTTCGCATCATTTGCGTCGCGTCCTTTGCACCACCTGGGGGAAATTCGCGTCTAATTGCATTTTTACATGGACTTTACATGTAATTCACTCATGCAAACTGTTTTATTTGTGCCCGGAGTGAACACAACATAACATTGCGAGGAAATAACCATTCATAAAATTATACTTTAACTATCTCTCAGTGATATAGCCTACATCACTCATTTTACATTCTAGTTTTTCACTTTTTAATACATTTGAAAGAAAATGAATAGAGAGAAAGTACAATGTTTGACACTGATTTTACCTACCATAAATATTTATGGTACCTACACACAGCAGTTGAGCAATGGCTTCTGCTCGCGTACGGAAACACCACTTGGACAAACCACACTGTAATACTGGGAATGGTACTACAAATAATGCCAATTTATTAAGTTTATAAATCATTCTAATTACATTTGCCAATGATTTTTCTGGGCGGTGGTTTGGTAGCAATAAAATATATATATATGTATAGTGGGAGGTGGGATTTTGAGCATATCTGAAAATTGGGGTGTGTGTGCCCCCTCCTGAATTATATTATAATTACTGCCTTGAATCAAGCCTCTGTAAGTCAGTCAATATCAGCCGCAGCGAGCCTTCTCATACATGTCATTGGGGAATCATGTGGGTCACAAAGGAACAACAAAAATGTTTGCACAATTTAAAGTCACAATCGAATGGGATCAAAGACAAACTAGTGCAGGGACACTGAACAGCCTGGCGATCTGTGTGAGGATGAATATTGAGGGCCCATTGAGGCCCTCATGGCGTCAAACACAAGGGACCAATCTCATGCTCTCAGCACAAACAAAATGGTCACAGGTCCTCCTCTGTTGCTCTCACTTACCAATTCTCTCACTTCACCGACTTCCCAACCCTTAGAATAATCATCTGGCCCAGGGCCCTTAGTTTCAAGGGCATAAACAGATCTGAGTATCTCCTATGTTTGAGTCAGTGCTCTTTGAGTTCACTTGATGAACATGTGACCTTGCTTTATTTCCCGCAGTACTTGCCAACCAAATATTTATTTTCTTTATTGACATGTATATCAGTAGCAGCTGGGGCATTGTCTCTCAATCACAATATGGGCCCAGGAGAGCTGTTGGGCTGTGATATGCAGCTGATTGGGATAACAGCTAGTAGTAAACAGGGATTTTGTATTTTCCCAGAAGAGAACGAGAGACTGTGTCAGATGCTTGTCAGCATGCTTCCAGTTGCCAACTTTCAAATGCTTGACCTGAGCTAACAGATTTCCACTTCCACCTTTTCCAGCCTTTAATGCCAAAATCAGGGTGAAACACTTTGAAGTGCAGAATGACTCTTTCCAAATATAAACTGATGCAAAACAGCAAAGAGTTCTGGCAAATCAACACCAGAAGAGGAGGCTAACAAAAGCTGGTAGGAATGGCCACCCACAGGCAGACGGCAGTGGTTGAAAAAATACTCTAAATGTGGCAGAAACTAATATAAAACAATATGAAATGACATCTCTTTTTAGGGTGTGTCGCTTTCAGTGTAACCCTTTGGTAGCACCTTATTTTAAAAGTCCACCTACAGACCATTTTTAGAGTATTTGTAACATTTCCACAGCTTATTAGTTGAGACCCAACCATTCAATATTTTGCTTTGTCTGATTAACTGAATATTTTCAGAATAATTTAGCTGAATCTAAACTATTCAGTCAACTTATGATGCATGGGTTGGATGAAAAGTTCAGTTAAACTATTCTAAGAATATGTAGGTATATTCATGAATTGTCACATAGGCTAAAATCAACAGATAATCTGTTTAACATTTACAGAATGAAGCGAAGTGTTGCAAATACTCTGCAAATACTCTAAAGCTATCTTTAGGTGGACATTTGACATTTATTATGTCTAAACTGGTCTCATCACTCGATACATACACAGGTGGTATTTACCCTTTCGAAACAGGACATACTGTGAAGGACACACAGAAACACAGCTTGGTTTAATTTACAATATTGTGCGCTGGACGAAGGTGAGATTTTTCTTATGGAATTAGCTGATAAAACAATCATTACAAACTGAACAAATTTGTGATTTTTATTAATGTTTCAGGTATTTTTGCTGAATTAAGTTTCATTTATTATTGTTCTTACCAAGTTGACTATATTGGAAGCAGGTTTAAAATCTCGCACTGTGTGGCACTTGTTTTAGATGACAAAAATGTAGGATTTAGTTCAGGTGTGGATTGATATGGTAATTTTTAGCGGCGTATTAACATTTATTCAAAGCCAGCACATTCCTGTCACACACTGCATGACATTTTGAGCTTATTGTGTTTTGAAAATAAACCTGCATTACTCACAATAACTAGTAGTTACATAAATTGAATATAGTGGGTTAAGAACTACATTTCCATCTCAGACATGCACAAAAACTATACATAAATACAGTGCTTGAGTAAATGTATTTAGGTTGCTTTCCACTTCTAGAGGCAGAGGATGGATGTTGTTTTCAGGATGAAAGCTGCTCTTGCAGCCCGGTCTTACTGGCATCCATTTCACCTCATTAGGACCCTGGGACTGAGAGTCGACAAAACACTGAGAGAAATCATTTTGCCGGGGGAGTGTGGCGGGGATAAATTGGCCTCTGGTTCAGTACGAGAGTCCCCGCTGTGCCAAGCGGAAGAGAAGGGCCTGGCTGGCAGTAGGGGCAGGCCCAGGCAAGGCAGGCTGGGAGGCCCCATGCTGAGACCCCCTCCCTGCCTCTGACAAACACGGCAGTGGATAATCTCTCCTTCAGGGACTAGGCCCTGCGCTGTGGGGCTGAGAGGGAAGGGGGCTGTTATACGGCACAGTGCAGAGGAACTGCCTCTGTATGTGTGTAGCATGCACCACAAACACACTTGTTTGCATTGTGTATTTCAACTGCGCACAGCTTATGTACATTTTCCCGTGTGTACACTTTCTCTCTGTTCCTCCAACGTGCATTTATCACTGTGACAGTTTCAATAGAGCTCTACATGAATGTACAGTTGCTACAAAATGATAGTGAATATCTCCGATAAATTCTGATGAGCACTTGAACTTGAGTAATTCATGTTGTCTGAAACAAATGCACAGCATGTCAGAGGGTGATAACAAACTGTCCAGTACAGGTAGATTGTGTTGACTCTACAGATGTGCTTCTTAAAAAAATCAACAGCTCTTACAAAGACTGTAATTTGTAGATATTTTAGCCAAACCCGAGTCATCTTCTATACAAAGACTAATAACTGCAAAGACGGACTTAGTTTATGCATGAAAGAGTATGAGCTGTCCAAGGGCGAGGTGAAATGGAAGGATGCAAATATAGATTTCTGGCTATCATCATTCCAGCGTCAGCTAAATGTAGTCTTTGTTGGGGGTGTGAAGGCAGTTATTAAGTATTCATTTACCAATATAACTTCCTCAATTTCAGCAATGTTCCTGTGAATACTAAAGAAATTAAATCCAATTATACCAGTTCAAGTGCATTCTGTATATCTAATTAAACATTAAGTAAAATAAACTCAAAAGTAATGTGTAAACTATAGCATGTGTATTATCTATAACAGGGTTCCCACACCTTAAAATTCAAGTTCAAGGACTTTCCAGTCTATGTTCCTTGCCTTCTCTGACACAGCAAAGCAAAACAGCATGTGTAAGTTGAGTGATAGAGACAAAGAACTTCTATTCTTGCACAAAATGTACATATTCAAGCACTTTCAATGACCCATGTCTATTTATGTCTATTTTCAAAAATGTTAAAGGGCATGATTTTTTTCCTCCAATGATTTCAAGGACCTGTGGTGACCCTGCTATATATGTCATCGTCTAAACACCTGCAGTATCAGTTGGTAAGTAAGAACAATCCAAAAGACCTGTTTTCTCCAAACACTTTACTTTTCCATCAATATTTTTTTACAAAAAAAAGAAACAAATTAACATCCTCTCTCCTGGGGGTGTGTTGGGTCAACCGATAATATTCAAATATAAATGTCCATATCTGATGTCATCGAACACTGAAAGGCCTCGTCAGCCGCTAAGAGGTCTCCATCTTGTAACCATGTTTTTCCAGCTCAGCTCTGCAGGGAGGAAAAGGAAAGAAAGATCAAGTCAGTAGAGATGATTACAGGTGGGTGGTTGAGGCATAAGTACCCTCTGCTATTGATTGTGAGAACCATTAAGAGATGGGAGTGAAGAAATATATAAATATTGCATAATGCGTGCAGCTATGGATTTGATGATTACATATATACATAGTATATATGGCAGCAGTGCCCTTTAACAATAATAATATCTTTATGAAACAACTTAATAGTACGGCTATAATAATTGGCCTAAATAAAACAATAGCATATTACTGTGTAAAGTGTACTCAAATAAAAACAGACCAGCCACTTATCTATCAACAGTTATTGATTATCCAGCAAGTGTGAGTGTAAGCATGACAGATCTTATGATGATGATGATGGTAACGTTGATGTGAAATGCAAGGTGTTTGTGGCACAATTTCAGACGCAAGTGAAACATGCAGTGGTTAAGTGCAATTAACAACATAAGCTGTCAAGGAGGAGCTGCAAGATGGCAGCAACGTGAGGAAACCGGGAGTATGAGCACACTTGGTTTCCTGCTATTTTCAAAATGCAAGATGCATTAACACATCTGCAGTAAGTAGCTTCCTAAGCAGGCTTTTTGGTGCTGCGAGCTCTTGACCTTCAAGCTGTACATTAGAGAAAACCTTCCTTCATCCTTAAAATATAAGCACTGGATTTCATTCCTGTTTAACAAGGAGTATACTAAATCATATGTGTGTATATATATACATATACACATACATGCATACATTATATATATATATATATATATATATTTAATTATGTCATTCTACAATCACTATTTTTGGAAAATAATCATGACCACAGATCATAAATATTGCTGTGTTAAGATGTTGACTGCTGTGCAGATTATTATTTTATAGCAGTAAATTTAGATTGACTTCCAAAAGATAAAACTATATTAGTATACCTTTAATTTCACTGCATATAAAATGTATAAAAGGCATGCATAAAATATAGTTTTGATGCTGGATATCAAGTACTTTGAAACACACAGGCATGAGTTTGATAAATGACAGAAATCACTTGTAACTGCTCTTGTCAAAATGTTTCCTTCTGTTTAAACCAATTTCATCTGTCACATTTGATCCCATATGACCTGCAGTTGTATGTGGGCATATTTTGTTTACTCACGTGTGTTTAATTTCTTGTTAACACAGATTTAAGTAAGATATAAAGAGCAATAATTTCAAACCAGTCCACTTGGTTTTACATTAATACCTCACAGTATATATATGTAGGTCAACAATAATATTAGTAAACACATAAAACCAAAGTGGCTAATCATACAGTGAAATTTGGAAATCTTTCAAGGATCAAGGTATTATCATTTCATTACTGTAGTGCAAGAAACTAGAAGAAAGGCATGCCTGTCACAAAAGGATGTACTTATTTGTGGATACCGGTTGTTGTTCGTTTCAGTTAGTATATGTCGAATAACTAATCATAAAGCTGTTTGTCTCGTGTACTGAATTGTATGCAAGAGGATTTGGCCTGTGACTTGGTGCCCTATCTAAGAAGATAAACCCACTGGGCTTTGCATCTTGGTTACCTGACCTGTTGCACTACACACACTGACAGCCTATGAAGATGTGTACCTGAACATTGTGAATGTGTGAGTGTTCACGGAATTACCTGAGCTGATTTGAGAAATCATCCTCTACGTTGTCATCATCCCAGTTGTCTTCCCAAACATGAGCGTCTTCATCTTCATCCAGCCCCGTCCAATCTAGGAATTATAAAGTAGGATATCACCAGCATTAGAAACAAAAGTACTCTAGGACAATCCTCAATCAACTCTCTGACAAAACAAACGTTAAGAACATTATAGGTGCTAACGTTACTGCCTGTGAGCGTCCACTTGAGCTAACTGTTTACCTCAACGGCTAAAGCTGTGTAGCTTGTAGCGGCACGCATTAACGTTAGCAAGATGGCTAACGTACACACGCTGGCAAATACACGTTAATGTTAAGTGGTGAAGGCACAATGGCTATGACATTGAAGGACATAGAGCTTCACGAGGCAACTAATTTGGTAAATTTAGCTAACTCAGCTGGCTGTTTCGCATTGGCAGCAAGTTAGCTATTTGCTAGCTAACGCTAACATGGCTAAGCTAGCTGAGTCACTGCTGCAGGGCCCAGCTGCGAAAAACAGTAACAGATATAAATAAACTGAAAACAAGCGCAACATGGCTTCAAATATTATGCACATTATTTACCTTCGGCTGGGAATTCTTCAAACTCATCATCCTCCTCCAGTAAGCCGAGGTCCACGGTCTGTTTCTTGTCTGACATGTTAGCGTTAGCTGTGCTGCCGCTGTGATGCTGCTGTTTAATGAATGGCTGTGTGACGCAGGGGTGGGACGTTGGAGCTGCTCGAGCGGGTAGAGATTGCGTTGACTGCGCAGGAGAGCGCAGCAGCCACTCACGGCAAGGTAGGGTAAAGCCTTTATATGCAGCACATTTTATTACAAGTAAACTACATGTGTTTTACATTAATGTGCATGCAGCCACAGTAAATATCCCACAGTCACCGCTCAGACAGCACTGACACACGCATACAGTGAGCTTCATACAGTGGTGGAGGGCATCACAGCAGTCTAACGTATTTGAGATGAATACATGACCCATTTTCTCAAATCAGCTTGGGATATAAGTAGCCTAGCTTTTGATGTATTTTTCAAAATAAAATTATTCTGAGGTTTCTGACTTGCTCGCTGCATTCCAAAGACAAAGTGTGACTCTTGTGTGAATTACAGTTCCTGTACTTGATATTTAGGACTTACAGGTATGTGTGTTTTACCTGAATGCACCTGTAAAATAATTCTGGATGACCAGTAGCCTAACTGACCACCAACAGGCTACAGTAGGGACACTGACCTTGCTTTGCCTGAGGGCCACTTCTGCAAAATGCAAGTTAATAAACAGACATTATTTACTTTCAACGTATGCTGCCCTCACTCATCTTTACCAAGAGGAAAATCCATTTGCAGCAGTCCACAGTCACATCGGTTGCATGTATGCAGGGACTTTTAAAGACATTTGAGGCTTGGCACAACACTCTGAAAAACAAGCTCTATTTAGTGCATTTTTTATGCACTCTGGTGCCTTATTTATGATTCAAAGTACAAAAAAAAAAATCCCAGTGTGACTCACTTTATTTTCATTGTGAATTAAAAAATTGTCTGTGGGCGACCCAGCACCCTATCTCAGGCCAGGTTTGGCCCATGGGTCACACATTGAGTATCATTGGGCTACAGTTTACTCACTTGTCATAATGTAAATGTGACAATAAAATATTTGATGTGCATGAAAATATGTAAGACTTAGGCTAAATGTACCTGAGTCCACATGTTTTTGGTGTCATTGAAATTTTTATAGGTGGATGTTATATGCTGTCAATCAAATAATTTTGTAATTTCATAAAGGTAAAACTGTTTACACTGTTATCCATTATGAGTTTTATCAATAGCAATGTGCAGACTGATTCTGGATAAATTCAACATGCACATATGTCAGTGGATTGGCTCCAAACTGCTGTTTCATTATTGTATTGTCAAACTTTAACAGCATGACACCTTAATTAAAGATGTGAGGAGCAAAAAAGCGTAAAAGACTTTCAGATGAATCTGATTTGATGTGAACTTTAAAACAAAGTTAAATAAATGGAGCAAATATTCTTTGGTATTCACTGGCTTAAAAAGTTTACGTTTTGTTTTACCTCTTGGATAAGGACAACTTAAAAAGGATGCAGACCTTCATCAGTGTATAGCGTCTAGAGCTACTGTACTGCACGTGTTTGGTTGTTTCCTTGTTTTCAGCATGGATGGTTTTCAATAACAGCTGGTTTGACATTGAAAGGGTGGAGCAAAGCTTTGAAATTACTTGCAAATATTTGGGAAAAGCTATTTCTCTCTGCCCCTCTGAGTTTCTCCCTGCATGTTTCACTCTCTCCCAGACACACACACACACACACACACTCTCTCTCTCCCACACCACCACAAAAGCCTCTTGCAGTCCCTTTTTCCTCAAAACATATGCATGCAAGTCAGTCAAATTTCAGCAAAGATTTTTCATTTAGGAACAAATGCACATTGTAACCCATGTGGCCTGCTCAAATAATGAAGCGGCAGCCACAGCTTAGGATGTATTTTAGATAAATGAGAGCGCACATTGACCACAAAACCACTTGCACCACAATGAAAATTGCTCTGCCGCTGTCATATGTTGACAGATGGTGCAAACCTCAACTTAGGCTCTACGTACTTATTCTATTTTCAAATTATTTTGTAATCATCCTAAGCCTTTACACATGACAATGCCACAACATTCGGAAGAAAGAGGAACAAGACATGGAGAGAAAGTGCAGGAAGTAAATGCCACTGTGTTTAAATAGGCTCATTGCAGTTAGACGTAGACATGCATGCTTAAAACTGCAGCTTTTAGGCATAAAAAACATTTAAAACAGAAGATCACAAATTAGAACAAATTTAGTAACATTCCTAATGACTTTTCAATTGAAGTAATGACGGAAGAAATTAGTGTTACATGCTTATTTATTCTTATAAGGCTGGCACTAACAATTATTTTTTATCACCAATTAATCTGCATTTATTTTTTGCGATTAATTGATCAATTGATTGATTTCTAAAATTTAAAAAAACAACTTCTTGACATTTTAAAATATCTGCAACTCATGTTCACAAATATTGATTGAACGTAGAGGCCATGGAAATAATTATTGAAATTCCCCTTTAGTTCCCCTTTAACATTACTTGTTATCTGATGAGCATAGACTAATACTGGTACAGTTGTGTATGGGTACCCATAGCACCCATTTTTAGTTCAAGGGAACCCTTTGAAAATCACCATGCCAGTTTTTCCCTCGCCAAAATTTGGAGCCTTATTTAGCCCCTTTCCTGACAAGGTAGTATGACATGATTGGTACCAATAGATGCCTTAGGTTGTCTTCTTTCCCAAGCTACCAATGTCTTAGCGCTACCTTAAAAAAAAGAGCGTGCCACAGCCCTAAAGACAGTAATTTCAGCCTTCAATTATTTTTGTCAGGGGGCACTGGGGGAGGATCAGCAATTGTATCAGGGGGGCCATGGCCATCCCTGGTCCCCCCCCTTGGGGCCACCGCTGTCCCTAGCTGATTATGGTGCCCGCATCACTCAGTCTCAGGTGCAGGTGAAGCCCTGGGAATTGACTGCAACGTCCGCCTAGCATACCTGAGACTGCAGTTACACCGCGCCTGGCGCCTGGAGTCTCTCTGCTCAGGTAAAATAGGAGGAGGTGGAGAGGAGTGGGAGGGGGAGATACAACATGGCCTCCACAGACAGACTCCACCGCAACTTATGTCTGAGTAGCAGCATCACATTTCTGTCCTTTCACAAAGCCCTCTGGGAAAGGACAGGTCGGCAGCCGCTATAAGTACACTGAAAGAGACAGACAGGGTTGACAGAGGAAGACTCCAGGTGAAGCCTGCCCGGCCAGTCTGACGGTCTGTCCCCCCCGCACACATCACCCCCGCCTGGCTCTTTATCACAGGGCCTGCTCATGATATGGCCTTGAGGCGGTGCACAGTGAGAGGTAGATGGATGGAAATGGGTGGAGATTTGAAAGAGAAGTGTGTGTGTGTGTGTGTATGTGTGTGTATGTGTCACTAAATAATCCAGATCACCTCTGCGAGATAACAGACAAGACCTCTTCTTCCACATGTCAGAGAAAGTGACAGAGCATATAGGAAGACAGCCGGCTGTCTGCTGTGATGTCTAGCCGTATACTTGCTGTACCTGTGGACACTTTGTCTAGACACCCCCCTCCCAACAATTACACTTTGCATTGTTATTTTCCCTGCCTCAAAATGGAGGCTTCCTACAGTGCCACTCAAGACTGAGTGTGCGCATACCGTAGAAAGTTTAGTTGTGTTTGAGCTTAATTTTGCTGTCAAAGCTGTGAAGTATGAAGACAAGGAAAGTAACGGGATATTAAAGAAATGCCCTAAGACATACAAGAAAGTGATCATCGTGGATTAAGGGGACTTACCTAAGCAATTAATGAGGCAAATCCAAGAAAAAACATGTAAGCTTTGTTGCTAGGAAATCTGCAGAGAGAGTGATATGCTTCCAGGATATGTCTGTCAAGATCCTGTATTAAATTTAATCCCAGCCAGTCAGTAAGTCTACTCCATTGTGTGCTGTGTGGAAACCCAGTCTCTCTTTTTGTATAAATACTGACATCCAGTAGAGAACAGTGGATATTGATTATTTCAAACTTTGTAATACAGACAAGTCAATACACATAGGTGTCAAATGCACACAAAAATAAAGGATCTTTTTATGTTTGTTTTGCGCTACGAAGCCATTTTTCCGGGGGTCTCATTCACTGAGATGTCTGTCATGACGAATTTAAGTTTCATATTTTCCCCCCTGTCCGTCTTGAAAAGCTCTGTCATCTTGGGCTTGAGGTACAGTTTGCCAAGAGGCTAATGGCCCTTTATGACAGTACAATCTGATGCCTGTCCCGGCTAGCCTCCAGGTAATCCTGTCCACCTCGGCGGCTTAGCCCTGCTCGGGCTTAAGTTGCATATTTTGTTTTTATCAGGACACCGCTGATAAATGCTATCAGCAAGGCAGAAATGAAATATGGGGGGTCTAGCTCCATTTTGCCTGAGCCCCTAGTTGAAATCTGGTGTTGAGGAACAATGACACCTCTATTGGTGGGGCTAGACTGCCTGTAGGGTCGAAGTAAACCAGAGATGAGGACTCCAGTCACATGACTTGGACTCGACTTGACAAAATCAAAAAAGACTTGCAACATGGCTCGGACTTTGACACCAGTGACTCGTGACTTCATGTGGACTTGAGCCTTTTGAATTAAAAATACTTGGGGAAAAATACCTTTCCCCAAGCCCACAGATTGAAAAGTATGTTATTAGAAAAGTGTAATTTGTTGATTTAATTTCAATTGAAATAATTAATTTCCCTTCATTTTCTGAATCAGCTAACGTTAATGCTATTAATTCCCAGCAAGACGACACTCCCAACATTCCTAAGATCCACCCAGGAAAAAATGATACTAAGGATAATTTCATTTTTAAACAATAATATATGGTGGTGACAAAAAAAAAAAAAATGAATTGCAGTAAGCAAAATGTGCAGGTAGTAATTTACAGATGCAGATGCAACAACTTCAAATGAACTTGTTTTAACAAATAAACACAAATTTTAAAAAACATTAATGATTTTTGTAAATTAATTATTTATTATTATTAATTATTACTCTTTTGTTAAAATGGCATTACATGAAGAGCAATGAAGAGTGTGTCATGGCTTGTTTAAGATTCTAAACTTAAAGTTCAGGACTTGGGTCTTGATTTGGGACGTGTCAGTTCTGTTTTGAGACTTGAGTACAAAGACTTGAGACTTACGTGTGACTTGCAATACAAAAACTTAGTCCCGCCTCTGGCATTAACACCATATGACTCAATATTCACAATAGTTATTTGCCAATATCATTTAATACTAGTACCAACACTGAGGTGGTACAAATTCCACTCACAGGCTTTGCAATCTTTTTAGATTCTAAATTTCCTTTGCATAAATGCATGATAATCCCGCCGCTCTACACTTTCAATCACAATTACAGCAGCTGTACTTTTAGACCTCCAAAATATCATTTAATAAAATCATAAAATTACATGCTAATTTATTTCCAGTAATGTGCGCTAATAGTGTACTACCTCTGTGTCCATGGTCCAATGCCATGGACCTATACTGTACGTGAAAAGCACTCACACACTCTTACCATAGGTGATAACCCCCTCTGTGAAAAGCACTCTTATTGGAAGTACCCATTATCTGCAAAGTCTATCTTCATACTGACACAAAGTCATTAGCTTAAGCTGTCCTCTGTGTAAAATCGTTGTTAATTTCTTTGGCAATGGTGCCTGGTGAATTGACTCATATTTTCATTGACTGCTACAAATATATTACAGATAAATGAAATAGTGGAACCCACAGATATGAAATATTACACCATACATGCAGGTATATTTAAATGACTGAGCTCTGTGATGTTTTTCTATAATTCCTCTTGAAAAATGAAAAATGAAATAATTGAATGGTAATTTAATTTTCTTCATTTAGGCCAAGAGGGTAAAATGATGCATGTTCTCTCTTCTTTGTACTTACTGCTAACTTAGGCCTGAAGTGCATCTATTGTGCTGCGATGTTTCCCAAGATCAGCGCCACAAAAGAGCTTTGTAAGAGATGACACATGGAGAAATTCTGGCTACCTGGGTTTCTTTTTTTTTTTCTTGCTTAAAAAAATCTTTAACCCTCTCCCAGTGTGCCAAACAAACAAACATCCCCCCCTTATCCAGACTTTACTTCAGTTTTTGTCTGCTTGATATTTTAAGAGGATCATTACATATTGTTTGTTGCCTCCATCTATCATCGCCCATGTGTCTCCCATTTTTCTCCCTTTTCCTCTCCCCACAGTCATTTTCTATTTCTCTGTCTATCTCACACAGACACAGAAACACCTCCCTCACTCTCTCTCTAGTTACAGTCATGGTATATAAAAGTGTGCATGTCCCACACAGCGGGGAGGGTTCAGTGAATGAGTGACAAGACCTGCTCTGCTCCTCTCTGACACCTGTCAGAGCCTCGTCTGTCGTCTGTGCGCAGAGATGGAAATGAGCGGGAGTGACACAACATGCCAGAGGTGACGGTGACGGCTCACCTCTCTCCGCCGGCTTCTAAATCAGTTGCACAGCTCACGGCTCGTCTGCTGCCTGGGTAACAATAATTATCTACTCCGAGGCTTTCAGATGAGCCTTATTTGCAATGCAGTGATGTCACACTCACTCAGACATTTTAGTTGAGATGCTGCGGATGTGGCGGGAGAAACGTGCATGGTGAGCATCAGTACGCACATGTTAAACTGCGAATGAGTTTGATGCAAGATGCTGCAAGATATATTCATCTACATACATGCCTATAGATGCTTAAAGTTATGTTTCCTTTGAGAGACAAAATAAGTATCTATCTCTTCCTCCTGCTAATGAAAAGCTGTCTTCTTAAGCAATAAAATGCTGAATATACTCTCACAGGTCTTTCTGTTACAGCCTGACGTGGTCTTATGGTTACTAATGTAAGCAAAATGTAGATGCTTATTATGCTACTGTTACAATAACTTAGCATTTTAGCTAATGCTAAACGGTTCAGCATTTAGCATTACCAGGACTGGGGAGTAACAATACGATTAACAGCATTACGCATTTAAAATACAAAATATGAGCAGCAGTTTCAGTTGGTGGTATTTTGAATACAGTTACTGTCGTTAAAAGTAGATTTCTTAAAAAGGATTACTTGATTTGTTCTTGTTTTATTTGCTCATGTCCGAACTGAATGCGATGCAGCAAGTGCCAGTTTGATCGCATTCTTTGCTACTGGAATGTCGATACTAAACTTTTGTCAGGTTCCCTGTTTCTATTTAATCCTGTCACTTGCTTCGAAAGCCCCACAATGGACCAAGAATGGCTGATTAGTAAAGTTGAAATGGGGAGTTATCTACCAACACCTCCTCATTTCACCACAAAAACCTAAATAAGGTGACAGCCTGCTGGAGTGAGATCGCCAGGAGCTGGAAGTTTCTGGTAAATGAACGTCGCTAATAACATCTGCTTGCTGTTGGCTATGTGTTATGTCATTTTCAGAAAATATCACAAATGTGTTTTCTGTTTAAAAAGTACAAATGTAAGAAGATCATCTTCAGTCAAGCGCACATCTGATAGATACGTGGTTTGTTTGCATGACGTAACAGAAGTACATACCTAACAGATTTAGCGTGGACAGAGAGCGACGCTGATAGGACATGGTGTAAAATTCATATAAAGCGTGCATTTCCCAATAGACAGATCATTAAGAAAGTGTGTTTAGTGCACCTGCCCCACAACAACGGCAGAGGAGACACACAGCCAGGACACTGTCGTGTGTTTTTGGTGTGAAAATATAAGACCCAGAGAAATGAGTTCAGCAAGGCTATTCCGGAATTCCGTTACTTAGAATAATCCAATGACATATAACTGCATTTTAGGGCATGTATTCAGTAATCTGTCCTGTAACCCTCCCAGCACTGAGCATTATCTTATATTTAGGCCTGGGCAATAAATTGATAATATCGTAATAGCTACTTTTATTTCTTTGTAATTCCCATGGTGTCTTCATTTGCCTGTTGCTTAATTGCCGTAGCATTTTACGTATCATACATTATGCATCTTTTCTTGTTAAGTGAAAGTGTTGTTGTGGTGGTTAAAAATATCACATTTGATTTTCTACATATTGTCCAGCCCTACCTATAAAGTCATTCGTAACCACAGTGGCCGCTGTGCCTTGAATTTACATTGATAGGTGATACCCACCGCACATCGATCCAGCTGCAACTGTGGTGTAATCCATCTCTTTTCATTGTTGATTTGCTATAATCTCTAACTGACTAACCCTCCACAATTTGGTTGTACTGAATTCCGTGCGCCTAATCCCCAACATGTGGCCGTCCCTAGCCCCGGAAAAGTCTGTGATTGGTCTGATTGATAAATGAAGCCCTCCTCATGCTTTTGGGCGTCCGTTCGAAGGGGGCCTCTGTGGGTCTGGACTATGTCCAGGAAACCTGGGACAGCCACTTATTAAGTAGTTAGAACCTCAAGACGAGGGCTGCAGACAGGGACCGCCGGTGGTCACCTGGGCTTGGATTTAGCTTCGGCATCCCTCAGCCATCAGTCAGGTCTGGTGGTCTGACTGTGGTTTCATGTTGGGAATGGGACACAATCCTCTCTTCTGCACTGAGGTCAAGGGTTGTATGTTTGTTCAGCCTGGTCAGGTAAAAAGATGTAATTATTAGCACTTTATCAAAACAACCACAGAAAAAAAAAATTCCTGTGTTTTGAATAACATGATAACAATCCAGCTTTGTCCACAAGATAGGACAATATGAAGTCTACATTTTAATTAAGCATTTTCGTCCTTGTTAACTTTACCCCCTTGCTATCAATTTAAATTCCCTTCACAGGTATTGTTATTTGTATTGGGGGAAGTTAATGATGAAACAGAGAGAGATGTATGCAAGAGTAGGCATCGAAGTCCCCCCCTTTGGTAAAGTCATTACTGTTTCTTAATTGTTTCTTCTCCTTCGATGAATTTTTAAACAAAGATGCACAGTATGTCTGTTCATCGTCAATTTCACAAGTTTGAGGGAGAAAAAGAGAAAATAAACATCTCAAATTAGGCAGAGAGGAAAGGCTGCGATACACTCCACACATGTAAAACTATTTGAATGTTTGCTTAGTTTGGTTCTCTTTCACACCGAAATTAGTGAAGGCAAAAATTGTTAGAGTCATGTATGATTTATCATTTATGCTTTTTTGCAAGGGGGTATTAATGACACAGAATCAATCCTCGCACTACAACAGAACACCATGGTTCCCACATACTTTGCCAGGCTGCACTTTCGAATCAGCCAGCGGCGAAAGTAAACCTCGGTTTAGCACAGAAGTCCAGGCAGGCATAAAACCAAAAAAGTTTTCTTCTTGAGAATATGGCCATGGGCGAGGCTTAAGAAGGCTCAGCCAATGATATGGCACTCACATTGGAGCAGAGCAACCTGGGTAGAGCCCAGATGAAACACTAGGAGGTGAAAGGGAAAGTGGTGATTTGTCATTAAGAGTTTTCAGAGAAAGGCCAATGCCAGGGGTCCAATTCATGCTTGTTATAATTTCACTCCAATCACTCCCCCATGCCCCTAAACACATTCTTCTTCCAGGTATCCAAAGAACACTGCACAAGTTGCAACTGAGAGTGTGTGATTGAATGCAAAAAATATCACATTCCCCGTAACGCCAGAAATGTTTTTATAACGCTGCTATAAATTTTCTACTTGGATTTTTAAACATTAATTGTTGTAATCAGTCTCTAGGTAATGTGATGGAATCCAGTTCAGCATCTTTACAGCAGCATTTGCACTGATGTTTGTCATGCAATATGTTTGGCAGCTGCCTCGCGCTGTATGTAATCTACTTTGGCTTTGGATGTGAGCTGTTTCTGGGCTCATTAATACTCAGAGAAGGTGAGGAAAGCCTTTTTCAGTGTGACTGCCAGGTACAGTTTCTCTTGGCCCGTGTAGCATTTGTAAAACATGCACTCATAAAACCGAAAATCAAACGCTCCAATTCTTGAATGGGATGTTGGAAAATTATTTACAGGCAAATAAAGTTGCGTGCGACCGCGTAAAAAGCCGCCCAGTTTTGGTGTATGGTTCTGTTTAGCAGAAATCATTTTCACTCTGAAATTTGGAAGTGTCGCCTGTGATTTGCTGCAGACTCTTGTTAATCCTTTGCACACACTTGAAAGTTGATCATCTAAATTTAACACAGCTCTCCGCAGATGGCAACAGCATGATTTTTGTGTGTTTGAATGTGCATACAGTTGCTTGATCATGTGTAAAACTGTGTGTGTGTAGTGGAAGATACGTCACTGCTGTATTCAAAATCCCCTTCCACCAAAAATGTGTTTTCCTTATGTTTATGTGCCCTAACATTAATGAACTTGATGGATTTGTATCTGTGTAAAGTTAGTCACTAAAGCATTGTTTTCACATTCCTCTACTGAAGATCGCAATGTGGCAACTGGGCAAGCTAGACTAGATATGTCACTAATATGAAAGCCAGTTGCTGTCTAAGGTCACGGTCACATATGATTGCAAGTGAGTGGCTATATCCTGCCAAGGCAATATTTATGCTGAATGAGGGCAGTGCCTGACGTAACAAGACAAGGAAAGCCACGTTACTAGTTAATGTTAGCAAGCTTGCTAATAAATAATGAATATGTTAATGGTACATTTTCCATTTTCTTACAGTCCATGCCTGTCTCACAGCTCACTGCCAGCCAGGCAGCATCTCTTATGTGGGGTAGTTTGTATTTTTCATGGCTAATATCATTCAATATTGGCTGGTTAGACGAGGCAACAATCAATGTGTCCTCCACACGTACTTTGTTATTGGGTGAGGCTGCGACTTTGCCGGTCAAAGTTCACCAAAATTGAGTTCCACGTGATGGGAAGACGTGAATTTGCTTTGCCACTGGAAGCAAATGTTTAATTTGTGCCTCTGCTCCTACTGAATGGAAGTCAATGTGAGACGAATATTCGCTGGTGTTAGTTTGGGTCCATGTCATTGGTTCGACAGCCCATTGGTTCGACATCCCATTAGTCCGACTGTCCGCGGTGCTGAACGGCTTGCGGCGGGCGTATGGTGCGCCGCGACCGGCTTGAGGCGGAGCAGGCTCACGGCTTATGTGTTTGTCACTTTCTTTTTCATTTTAACCCACACCATGATCTTTTCCTGACCCTAACCAAGTGGTTTTTGTGCCTAAACCTAACCAGACCTTAACCACAGGGCATTATGATGATTTCGGAACGGACTTCGGAACAATGAGTTTAAAATGGTCGGAACAATGGGATGTCGAACCAATGGGCTGTCGAACCAATGGGCAGTTCCCGTTAGTTTTGCTCATGTGTGACCGTGCCCTAAAACAAGAATCCCAGAGTTAGCATTAGCAAGTTTTGACTGCAAATTTGGTAGAGTGTGCAGTTTTTGGATGTAAACTGGATGCTGGAGCTTCGTTTCACTACCTACCAGAAACCCCATCATAGCAGATATTCTTGGATGTTGCAGAACCACTAATACTGTGTCAGCCACTGCCACTTAGCATACAAGCTAACAAATAGAAGATGCTAAGTACACTTATCATCCTGATTTGTCTGCTGCCAATTTTATTGCACAACAGACTCCTGATCTGCGTTTAGGTCAGACTGAGGCTGAAACATGTATGGCTAAATCTCTCCGATACTTCCTCTAATGCTAACACTAGCCATCTTGACGTGCATTGCTCTTTCACTGGGCAAACTAGTGCAAACAGCGCTAAGCGAAAGCGAAACCTACGCTTGCAAAATTTGCAATGAGGGAGAAAGAGTAGATCTGCTTCCAGTCCTTTCTCAGAGTATTTTTTTTAACTATTATGTGGGAAAACCTTGTTAAACAAAATATTAGTAGCCTATTAAATGCGTCTGGAGAGGGACCTTAAAGAATTCAGAGTAGGTGTGCTGCTCAATACCTTCCTGCCCGCACACATAGACACAGATGTGCATCATCACCGGTTGATTGTTGGTGACCTTGGCTGATTGAACTGGTAAAGGGCAGCAAGTTGTGCAGCTGGGGCCGGCTGTCTGGCAGGCCAGGGTGGTGGGGTGCCGAGGGAAGAAATGGTAGCGTGACTGCGAGGGACCGCCAAGCAGCCATATCATGACCCCAGCAGACACTCCAAAGTCTGCGCACTGTGCTGCACTTGTTTCCCTGGCTGAGACGGCAGAGACAAAAGAGCAAGGAACTTCCCCAGACCTTCATTTGGGGTGTTTGGACAACTCTAAGGCCCCCCCAGTGCCCCCAGGGGCCTCTCAGCTGGCCCGGAGAGTGAGAGCGACCGAGTAATAAGGCAAAGCAGTGAACACTGAGCAATTACGAGGGGAAGTGTGTGCCTGTATGTGTGTCTGCAAGTGTGTGTGTTAGGAGCTATGGAGTGATGAGGAATCTATGACATCATTGTAACAGAGAATTTATAAAAGCCATTTGTTGCATGCATAGCTGCAGTAATTCAGATTTCTTATTATGATTTACCAAATAAAGAGTTATCATTTAATATGAAACAGCTGCAGTGTCTCCCCTTTTTTGCATATTAGTTGATGACATGAATTTAGAAAATAAATCTTGCCTCTGTTTTATTAGTTTGGGAAAAGCCTTCCTTTTTATCGACCGTGTCTACAACTTTTATGAACATATAAAGTCTGTTCTACTCTATTATTATCGCTCATGTGTACAGGAAGCACGCATAAAATCAAATATTTGGGTAGTTTATGTGAGCGGGATATAGTCGTATCCAATGTTTTATAGAACAATGACTCATGGTTTCTCCATTGCATGTTTATTTGTTTGTTTATTTGTTGGCCATATATTTTGGTAGATAATGACCTACCTCAGTGAACCACATAAAGCAAAAGGGGAAACATTTGTAATGGCCAATACACAGCTTATTTTTCCAGCAAGAGTAATGGCAAAAAACACTGAATAAAACAAGCTGTGAACAGAAACAAAAGCATCAGTCAAGAAGAACCAAAGTGAGCCTTGTTCCGTGGGTGCTGAAGTGTTTATTATCCTCATATGGAGCGACAGACAGAAAACACAATTGTAAAGCTTTTGGTAAAGAGGCTGTTGTGAGTCAAGATGCCGAGGCTTCAAGGAAGTAGTTGAAAGGAGAAGTCAAAAAGTCATCAAAAGAGGTTTTTAGCAAGGGGAGAGACAGGGAGGAGAAAGGTTTGGGTGTAGTTACGTGAACGCAACTTGGCCTCGTCGGATGACAAATTGTCCGGCAGTGGGACAGGACGGTTCAGCCAGCTGGTTGGCCCCATCGGCGGGTTGATTGATGGTGTTGATGTTCTAAATCGGCCGCCAACACACCGAGTACAGGACTCGTAATAGCGCAGCTTTAGATTGGCCCTGGAGATAGCAGGAAGTGGATGGGGGGATGCAAGGAGGGGGGACTGCAGGGGAAAAAGGACAAGTTCCCATGCATGCATACCGGGATATGAGATTTGAAAGTGCAGCTGGTGGTTTAAAGAGTCCTACAGCCCATGGAGGTTAAGGTTAGGGAGAGGAAAAAAAGGTTTCAGTTTACTGAAACTCAATCATCTCCCTGTTTAACCATCCTGTTACTATGGTGTGTTGTACACCATATCACCCATGCCAGATCTTGCTTAGTCATGTCTCAACAAAATACAGGCAGGGTCATCATCACTTAGACAAAAAAGCCTGAGGTCAAGGGACAATCATTACTGTCAAACAGAGGTCAGAGACGATGCTCTTGTGTCTAGAGTTGCCCGTTCAACAAGACTACAAGACCAGGATGGTGAAGGGGTAACTTCCCGCTAATTGTAACAGCAGTCCCTTTATCATAGTTTCAGGCTCTCTTAATGACACACTGTACCTTTGATCCAGAGCAAAGCAGTCTAGGATTGTGTGGGAGGTTTTTAGAACTAGACACACGAAAAGGGGAAACGCAGGCCAGTTCAGGGTTGCTCTGGAACCTTTCCATTGTCATCACAGAGGAAAATTTGATTTTCCAAAGAGTCAGATTATAGTTCATCATTAGCAAAGTTAATGGGACCCACCAACCTGCCTGAAAAGATGGTCGGAGAGGATAACCTGGTCTTTTGATCCAAAATGAGTTGATTAATCAGCATCAGCATATTGTTCTGTTGCTGTTCACTAAACATTTTCCCCTGGAAAACATTTTCATGCAAAAAAATATTTGTAGCCACACTCACTTAAAGGACCAGTGTGTAGGATTTAGTGGCATCTAGCAGTGAGGATTTTATTGCAACCAGCTGAAATTTATCCCGTGTTGCAAGTGTGAACTCCTAGTTAGGATGCCTTCAATCGTCATTGTTCAGGAGGTTTTTACCGGGAGCCGGATTTTCAGCAGAGGTCTCTTCCTCGGACCAGGTGATTAAAAACTAAAACACTCAATAAAGCAGTTTCACGTTATAGTTTGATTCTTCGACACTGTTCAGCTCATTGCAGACAGGCTGCAAGCCCAGCAACTGCTAATTTGCACTTTTTTCGCTTTTTTTCTCTGATAATTTAAGATCCAGATGTTCAGGAAGTTTTTACTGGGAGCCAAATTATCTATCTGAGGTCTCTTCCTCTCCAAAGCAAACTGACGCTGTGATTTAAACCAGTAAAAACACAGAATAAAGCAGTTTCAAATTAAAAATCTGTGTTTTTCCGACACTGTTCGGCTTATCACGGAGGGGCTGCTAACTATGGCGGCTGATGCGAAAACACAACACTAATGGCCCTAACTAGAGCCAGTGTTTGGTTTGTCTGTTCTGAGCTACTGTAGAAATATGGTGATGCAACATGACAGACTCCATGGATGATGACCTGCTCCCTACGTAGATACAGACAGCTCATTCTGGGGTAATGAAAGTACGATTCCTATTTTCAGGTGATTATACACTACAGATACTAAAGATACTGAAAAAATGCTTATTATATTATATTCCATTTATACATATATATCCTCCTAAATCCTACACACAGGACCTTTGAAAGAATACCACGTATGTTTACAATGCTAAAGAACACTAAAATTCAGTGGCATTTTATTGTTGCATTTTCTTTCACAAGGCTGCAGAATCAATTTTCCTATGACACACAAACACAACCATGTGCACGCAGGTGTTTCATAGTAGTTTCCCCAAAATCCTCTCATGTAATAAAGTGCACACTTTTTTAAATGCTTTTAACTCTGTGAAGAGACGATAAAGAGTTTAGAATGATGTAACTTTGAGTTGACCTGCTCAGTGAAACACCTCTTCTCTTCCATTATGTGAACATTCGCAGCTCAGAATAATAAGCATTAAAAAAAAATACAACACATAGCTGGTAATATCAGCAGTAACACTACACACTGTACACAGCAGCAGTGTGAAGAGGTTAGTCCGTAGCTCTAATGAAATAAAATCCAGCTTATCCTGGATGGTAATAAAATCATTTGAAATTAAAAACTACAGCAACCTGAATTATGTCTGATTGCTTGGCACTAAAGGGCATAAAGGCTGGGAACACCACTGATTTTATTTGCATGCTCATCTGTCGAATACTGACCTGTTCATCTTTCTTCAATGCGTCACAAGACAGCATTAATTCAAAATAAAAGAGGGCTATCATCTGCAAAGAAGGGTTTATCACGTCTTTATTAAACTATGAGCATGATGGTATCTCTGTGATTCTAAGATAAACCACCCAAAAGGCGTGAGGACCTAACCACAATCAACCATTTACTGGGTGAGTAGACAGTCCTCTCAGAGTTGTAGAATACCCAGAATGGCCTTTTAGGCATCCTCAGGTCTTGCCGCGGATTCTATTCATTAGCCTTTGGAAAAGGCCAGAGAACACAGAGTAGTTCTGGCTGGATGGTTGGGGGAAGATAATGGGCAAGAAGCCAGGGAGTCGTCTGTATGAGCTGTTGTTGGGCCAACGTCCTTCTGGCCTTGGGCCGCTTGCAGTGGCGTCTATGAACCAGTCCCATTGTTTAGCCTTACATGCGCAGACATAGGCCTACACACACACACACTCAGACATAATGACCAGTCACGTGTTCTTGCGCATACAGCAAGTGAATGTTTGGGACCTCGTCTACACAGTAATTCAACGAAATACAATTCTTTACCAAATGTATGCGAGCTGTGTTGTGCAACTGACTTGTAAATGTAATTAGTTACTCATTACTTCATACCCATTTAAAAAGTAAATACATTATTAAGTATGCAACAGCAACAGGAATTGGAAAGTGTCCACACCCACTCATCAGTGTACAAGTAGCCAGCTTGCAGTGTGGGGGTATTTACCATCAACAGTTAGCTCAACCTCAAGTCCCAGTGACTGCTCACAGCTCTCGAACACATCACATCAAGACAACTTTGACACACATTTCCACTGTTGGTTGGTTGGTTGCTCCTCACTCAGACCTACTCTATTCTTGTAAAGAAAAAAAAATTCTGATTACATTCAGTGTTACTCACCAAAATGCATGTTAAATCCTGCATTGTTTGTAAAAACATTAGCAGTAATGTATATCACGCTGAAGTGAAGAAGCCTCTTAGATGAGAGGTGAAACGACTTCAAGAAGCTGCCTATGATATGGCACTTAAGATGACCATGACCTGGATGACTGAGAATCTTCACTGTTGCGAATTGATGTCACAAACAAAGTCAGGACTACTCATAAAAACACGGCTCTATAGCACCACCAGTGGTCAAAAACTCCACCTCAACATTAACCTCTCATCCAGGCCCATTATAACAGCAAATGAACTGACCTACATAAATAAGCCTCCGGGTCGAGGGCCAATATTTTGGACTGATCCGGTGTAGCCAGTGGATATCCGAGCAAGACTTCCTCTTCCATGTGCCCGTCACTTTGGTTAATCTCTATAAACAGACATTTGCGTATGAACAACTACAAACGGAAACCAGGGGTCCGTTTCACAAAGCAGGTTCAACAAACTCTGAGTCTAATCCTGAACTCTGAGTTGATCTACTCTGAGATAGGAAACTCTGAGTTTCCGGTTCCAGAACAGCTGATTTGAATCAGTTTAATCAACTCAGAGTAGTTTCACCTGGTGTTAAGCACGTGCACCACAACTATAAAAAGCCAGCATCAATGGAGCCCCGATTTGACGACTCACCACGGCAACGGGGAAGAGGAGGGCTGCGTTTTTCACCCCATTAGAATTAGAAATCTTAATGGGCTCATACGGCGAGTTTGCACACGTTTTCAAAAAGAAGTGCAACACTGCTGCAGCTGCAAAAGAGGGGGAGACGGCGTGGGACAACATTGCTGCTCTGGTCAATGCAAAGTTTAAATGTAGTCCTTTGCAATCACAATAATATTACAGGGGAAAACTGCTTGAATGGTAGCCTATTAATTTATTTCATTTAGGTGCAATCCCGCGGGGGAGAAGCGCACTTGGCAGCAGTTTAGGATGAAATATAAAAACATTGTTCAAACAGGTAAGACCTCGGCATAATCTCATGGGGGTACCTCATTTTGATCATGTTTTACATTGTAAAGTAAATATTAAGTGGCTGTTTGACTGTGCAGTTGTTTTATCCCCAACATAATGCTGTTTTCACACACATAAATGTCTTCTCATCTATATCATGTTCTGTTAAATAATTAAGCCTATTTAAACTAACACAGACTTCTACTCAGCCAACAGAAAGAAGGCAGATGCCCGTAAAACGAGCACACTTTTCTGACCGCCCTGCATACAGTTGCCTTACTCAAGTGCTCAGCATCTCCGACATTGTACAAAAAACTTCCATTTGCAAAGAAACGCAGCGCAACACACAATATCTGCTGGGATGTGAGAGCATGACTACGATTGGTAATGTTGCAAATGTAAGGACGGATTAGGTTGTGTATGTAGATGATGGACTGTGACGTGAAACGGTACAGCTCAAAAAGATAATTGTGTGGAAATGCTAAAACATCTATGCGCGGTCTGATAACCATCTCCCGACGAATATTTAATTCTCTGCGCAGTAATGCTGCACCTTCATCCACGGGATCGTTATCAAAAGGACATGCCATGTTAGTGAAAAAAGTCGCCACCTACTGTGCCTAATGGACTTCTAATATACTGACTCTGATTTTTTTAATGATTTTTTAAAATGACAGACGGCAGAACTAGGCTACGCCAAAACTCGCCTGCTGACTGAATGAATGAGGAAATCAAATGGAGTGTGTGGCTCTGAAAGAGGGCGGAGACAGAGAGAAACTCGAGGTTCATTGAGAAAAACCTGGTCCCGACCAGGTTAGGTTCATAGAGTCTGTTACTACGGTAACTGACCGAGAGCTTAAGTTACCTCTCTCTCTGAAACAGGCTAGAGTTACCCCTCTTTCTCTGGTTTGAGTTACCTCCCTTTTTGAAACGGAAAACTCAGAGTTTCCCTCATTTCAGGGTTAACAGACTCTGAGTTTTCACTAAACCTGCTTTGTGAAACGGACCCCAGAACACTTATGATGCCAAAATCTTGTTGAAAAAGTCAACATTAACCTGAAGACAAAAGTTGTTGACTTCTTCAATATCTTACTAAAACCAGAACCTTTCCTATTATCAACCAAGCATTTCAGAAGACTATAACTAAATATATGCAAGAGACACAACATGTGGACTCTATATCTGTCAAGTTCTTGTGCTTTTTATTAATTTGGCAAAGCAAATTAGCATCATATGAACCTCTGATTGGTCTTTTTTAAATGCTAGGGTGGTGAGATGTATCGTTTTTGAATATTAGATTAAAATCTGAGGTATCATGTTGACAAATAAACAAATGTCAGATCCATAGCAACCCCCCCCCCCACACACACAAGCACTCTCACACACTGTCCTCCCTTTTCAGAAGGCTTTGCAACCACCCGGTGTATGATCCACTCTTTGGACATGTGTGCAGAGGTGTAATTTTCACCCTTTCCTCCTGAATTAGGACACCCCCTACCACACACACACACACACACACACACACACACACACACACACACACACCGTTAACCCTGGATTCTTGGATAATTTTGGTCACTTTTCACCCTTGGCAGACTAGTGCTGTACAAATGACAGAGGCAGAGCGGGCCTTGCAGCTGTGTTTCAGAGACCTCACCCACCCCCTAAGAGGTGGTACACACACACACACACACACACACACACTTGTTCACACATACCACCTACTGGCACAGCAGTAGAAAAAAAGAGAACTGTGGTTACCTCACTATTATGTTCTCTGACTATTGTGTGTGCGTGTGTGTGTGTGTGTGTGTGTGTGTGTGTGTGTAGACATGTGTGTTCTCCTTTATCTCGTTCTCCCCATGTCTCTATCTCCCTCTGCCCCCTCCCCGCTCCCTCCCTTGTCCTCCTCCTCTCAGATCCTTCTTCCTCGCCATGATTTCACAGACCTCCACTTACTCTATTGTGCCGAGAAACAAAAAATAAAAGAAACACAATCGCCCTGTCCTCTTTCTCATCTTAATAAGCAGCTCCAAGTTTGATAATTACACGTTCAGCCCGCCGCATGAGTTTCTATGCAGTGTTCACATCAGGGAGAAAGCCATTGACTCCGCTGTTGAGGGGAGCAACTATTAGGAATGACTGACAACTGTCCCCCTCCCCCTTTTGGTCGGGGCGGCTGTAAAAGTGAGAACAGCGCCGATCAATTCTGTCTCCTCGTTAGGGAGTGTGTCCCTGAACACCACCATGCAACCATCGGAGCAGCCAGCGGACCACATACGTTGCAAGGCCCATAATCCATTCCATAACCTATCGCCATGTGCTGCCGATTAATGGGGTTTCTGCGGAGCAAGCGCCGAGGAGACGGCCAGACTGAGGGTTTTCTTCTGTGGCGGAAGCCAATCTGTTTAGGATTAGGGGAATAACTGGTGTGGCTGACACCGAGGCATCCAACATGCAGGGCTAAGGAGGAGCGAAGGGAAGAGGAGAGAGAAAAGAGGAAGGATTGCAGCAAATGTGTTGACAGGGAGTTGATTGTGTTTTGGCAGGGGTCTGGTCATTGGTGATGGTTTGAATCTATAACTGTTGATTGTCCAAAATCTGAGAGCCATATGTGGGTGTTTAGTCCATTGCACTGCACCATATTTAGAAACATCTTCATTCTCTTATGTTCATTCCCATCTTGTTTGATTATTGCAACCTTCAGATATTCATAAACGGAACAGTTCTGGTGTATCATCGGATCCGAGATCATCGAAATAAAGGAAACACTGTTCTCTTCTCTTCTGTTTCCAGACTGTTTGAAGCAGAGACATATACCTTATCTGACTCCTCCACACAGAGAGGCCTTCTTTTGTGAACCAGTGGCCCACTCAGCCATTATGATGGCAATCTTGATGATTAAAGACCCGTGGAACAAACTGGGCTACCTGTTGCCATGATGTCATGTCTAGTCTAGAGCAACTGCAATGATTAAGATTTAAGGCCATTAGAGAACTTTACTGGATGCTGTTTGTGGAAAAATATCAATTAGCTCTTGGCTACAAAAAGCAGGTAATGTTTTGGATCTGAGGTTCTGGCTCTTGGTGAACATTTAGGAGCACGTGTAGGTGCAAATGTGGAATTTTTTTGGTAGGTGATGTATAAGAAACAGCTGTGTCTTAAACCACACTTTGTGTCGAGACTTGACGCAACCAATTATCACTCTTAAGGATCAGCTCTTCAGCTTTTGGCTCCTGGGTTAGTGGTTGATGCCTGGGTTTGGATTCAACAGCGCTATATTAATCTACCAGTGCAGCGTCAGGGTACATTTGAATTTATGAAGTCTATATTTCATTTTCCAGTAAAGGTTTCTGTCACTACTGTCAAATTTATTGAAAACAGTAGTTACATAAAACAAATTTTATGAAATGAAAAACATGCTACTTCCCCTCAGCTCTACAAAGCTTTTTAACGTCTTTCAATTCCTTGTTTTGGTTTTACAGCCAGCAGCTTTACCGTTTTGTTTCATTCTCACTGCTTTCATGAACTACATTTCCAGCTGTATGCTACCCGCTCAGCACTAAACAGCAGATAAAGTTAGCAACTTGTGGGTGAGCATAGTGGAGCATTTAGCAGCTGAAGAAGAACCAGGTTTTTCCCTTACGAGTTGGAGGTGACCAAAAACAGAGCTAAAAGAAGAGTGAATATTGGTCTTACATTTGCCAGGTGAGCAGACACAATTCAAATATTGCTCTTTAACTGCTGGATGAGTAAACACGCTACTGCTGGCTTACCTGTTGTTGGCCATATGTGTTGTGTTTTCAGATTGCTGCGTTGCTCCAGTGGCCAAAAATCGAATAAGTCCTTCACTCCGTCGATTAATTATTTGTTGATAGTAACTAGATGTTTTAACTGAAGCTGATTCCCCATCATAAGCCACAAAAATCAGGTGTCATTGGTATAATCTTTTCCCTATGGAGATTCTATTAAAATAAATGTGTAATGAAAAAAAACCTTGGACACATTAAGATAACAATTAGAACACACAAGGTTAGTTATTTCTATTTATATTATATGGGTTTTAGCCATGAAGGTTTAACAATTGTAAAACATACCTGGAGCCCACAAATGCCCATATTTGTATGTGTGATGTCGACGGTATTGAATTTTCACTTACATGCAGAATATTAGCCATGAGGTATGATACCTAATACTTACACACCAAACTCCTCTGTACCTCTCCCAACTCTTGCACATCCACATTCCAACCCGCACTCTTAGGTCTTCCTCTTCCTTCCACCTCACTGTCCCGCCAGCCCGCCTGACCACCATGGGATCTGGAGTCTTCAGCCGCTCTACACACCCTGCATCTGGGACTCCCTCCCACAGGACATTTGTAGCATCAACATTCTCTCCACTTTCAAATCCTGCTTAAAAACTCACCTCTTTCAAATAGCCTATTTAAATTGACTCCCCTCCGTCTAGCCTTGCTTTGCTGTTGTTATTTATTTGTTTATTTTATGTTACTTTGTTCTTTATTTATTTTAAGCCTAGAATGTGATCCGGACATCTTCATATGTATAGATGTCTGGATAAGCAACACTCACCCACTGTGTTGAGCCACTGATCCACTGCAATGGGGGAAGACTGGAGGGACATGACTGCGATTAACTTCAATTTATTAAGGTATCAGACAAGGTCACAAAAAATATTACATATGCATATAAAAAACATTTGTTTAACAAGAAATAAATGCATACAAATTGATCAAAATTAAAATGCAAACCGTGTCAAACTGCTTTGAAATCTATCTACAGGATCTTAGTTTTACTATCCCCCTCAACAGGGGTGCAGGTTTGATGTTTTGCAAAGTACCCATTTCTGCAAGTCTCATCTATTGGCACACACTGCTATTTGGCAGCTTGAATGTCTAATGAACGTGTAAAATTAGCAACACTAGCAAATGCCTGCGAAGTGCATGTTTAATAATGTTTGACTTTATTATTTAAACTACTTGAGGTCAAGACAATGGTGTAAAATATTATGGAAAAGTTTTGTAATTGGTCAAAAAAAGTGTGAAAACTCTGTTTGCAACTTTCCTGTGTTTTTCTGTCACTTGTTTGGAGCTAAACGTGGATGCACAAGGTTAAAAACGGAGGCTGAGTAAAGCAGGCCAACATTCTTTAAAGAAGAAAACTGAGGTGAGAGGTGACTGAAAGCGGAAAGTAGAGCGAGGAGGTTGAAGACAAGATGCAGAGCAAACAACCATTTAGCGGAAAGGTTGTTACAGGTGTGTAGACACACACACACACACACTGCTCTTAATGTGCAGAGGCCCCTGTGATAACTTATTGCTTGCTTCCTCACCTCCCTGCACAGTTGATTGGGTTTATAGGACCTGCTCAGCCCTCCTCTGCCCTCTGTGACCACAGTCTACCACAGCTTCACCTCCACCTCTGCAAACCAGAGTAAATATAACACAGATGAATCATTTTTCTGTCCTCCTCTGTCTTTATTTTATTTATCATCATATACCTTCCTCTCACCATCTCTCTTTTCCCCTCCTCCTCCTCCTCCTCCTCCACTCTCCTTCTCACAGGTGGCTGCGCCCTGGCCTCGCTCACATGGAAGCAGGCTCTTCTCATCGCCCGGGGCCTTGGCCTCTGAAGCACTCCTCTGGGAGATTCCACCAGAGACGCAGGCCTGCACTCTTAATGCAAATGTGCAGACACACTCGAATTGAAAATCTGAGATACTGTGGCCCTTGGAGCATTTTTTTTTACACAAGCAGCACAGAGAGACACACACTGTTTTTAACACAGATACCTACGCATGCAACGTAGACACACAACAAAGCACACACCTTCGCCTCCTCCATCCTCCATCCTCCCTCAGGGCGGTATTATTTTTGGCTCGGGCTGGGACATATGTCACTGGGGAGTGCGTGTAGTGCCTGGTTAATTAGGGCTACCTCAAAGCAGGCATAAAAACGGAGGCGATATTTATTAGGCAGCATTTTAGCTGCTTGTCATGAGTGCGTGTCAGCGCTGTAAAACAAAGTTTGAATGAGTGAGTCAGAAAATGTTCTGTAACTAACCATCGCTACCCCGCTGCTCACGGAGAGATTGACATTTCAAGTTTCTTTGCTCCAATTCATAAATACATCCTGGTGCTGTGCTCCGTGTACACTCTCACGGAAGATGTATCCCTCACCCAGTCGTATTTATTTGTTGTAATCAAGAGGACAGAGTGATGTTTGTCCCCTGGTGCTTGCTGTACATGTGTCCTCTTACAGCAGAGGAACAACACTGGTACACACCAGGAGCGTGTGATAATTTACGACGGCCATTCTGGGGTGGTTATGTAAAAGCAGACTTGTTTAATTTTGCACTGAAAGCTAATAAATCCCAGAGGTGGTGTGAGTTAGTGTTACTGTAACTGTTGTTGGGATGAAAATTAGTTACACCCCGTAGGTGTTGATGTACTTTACAAGTGAAAAGATCTTTAGTATCAATGTGTGCTGAAATTATATATTCGCCTGCACATATTTATTTCCTCAGGAGGGAAGAGTGTGTGGCTGGCCACAGTATAGAAGATAGGTTTCCTGTTTACAATTGAAGATGCTTACGCAGCAGAGGGGTAGAAAACTCACAGCCACAATGCTATGATAGTTTATACAAGGACATTTTCAGTATTTAGAAATAAAGAAATCATTGAAAATAAAGTTACTGTGTAGCTATACAATATGTGGCACTCATCCTCCCTGTCCCTATGCTACATGACCCATTCCAGTGAGAAGTGACAGCTAGCAGGCCGAGCAGTAACAGCGCTAGCCAAGACTACACGAAGTTAGCTGATGCGATATGAAATGACCTGGGTATGTCCCAAACCATGAATGGGTTTAGAGCACAAAAGCACCCTACTCACACAAGTAACGTTAGCATGGATGAAATTCACGCTGGACGACTGCTGCACAATATAAGAGCACCGGGATATTACATTAGTAACGTTAGCATGTACAAAAATGCTGTTAACCATCACAGTAAACCAGACAGTAAATACATTTTTTATATACAGGTTTTATAATAGAGGAGAAAAACCTCATATTAGACATCTACAGTGTTTATAGGCAAAACTTAACCATACACTCTGAGTAGCTACACGTCACATTAATCATTTAGCATAGATCATCCTGACCATTTCAGTTCGAGCTAAAATGGCAACATTTTTCCACCCATAATCATCGCTCCGTTGATCTCCCCATTAGCAGTGCCTGATGGGAAATGTTCAACTACGGTACTAGAGGTGTAAAAGTCTAGTAGTTTGAGGAAATGTATCGTATGTGAGTCATAAGCACGAAAATGTAGAGCTAATCGAAAATGTAAATTTTACAAGCCTGTTCATCTAAGACCATAAGCTGAGCTAATAAAATAAATACCTGGGCTTACTGGTGCATTTAACAACTTGACTTAACACAGAATACCTTAATGAGAATGTTCAAGCTCCAGAAAGACAGCCGTAGTCACAAGTCACTTTGATCATATCCTACAGCAGGTGTGATAGGCCGGAAAGAGGTCACATGAGAAGAGATACAAACACACATGTAGGAACCATATTTTGCTAACCTGATCATGTCAGGAAATTCATTAAAATGAGACAGCGCAGACTGAAGCCAACCAACCCAACGCTTCTGCAAACCACAGTATATTTGTATGTTATTACGTAGTGGATACGTTGGAACTTTACTTTAACTTACATTTCAACGACGCTGTGATTAAGCGTGGTTAGGTTGAAGGCCCAGACACACCAAACAGACATCAAAGAACTAGTGGCAGCGAAACCGACTGTTGCCTCACCTAATGTTGCCTTTGTCTTGGCCATAAAATCACACTTGAACATACAACAAAGCTCCACTGTCTCTGACGCAGATTCAGCATGCTGAATTGACTCAAAAATAGCCGACAACAGCTGACTAGAGCCAATGCCGTGGGACACACCGCAAACAGGGCCTTAGGCACAAACCACTTGGTTATGATTAGGGAACGATCATGTTTTGTCTTGAAATACCTGCTTTTCTTGGCACTGTTCTGGCTGGGAATGCAACAATGTCTTGGTTAAAACAACGGCAGGCCGGTAAAACACAACCGCTTTTGTCGTACAGTATATTGGTCTCAAACAGTGGCTTGGCAGCTGACTCATCTAGGTGTCACGCCATCCACCATCCTCTCAACCTCTGGATGACAAAGTCAGCTCATACTACGTCGCTTTAGAAACATTAATATAATATGTGTGAAATGTGCAAATGTAACATATTTGTGGTTTGCAGAAACGTACATAACCAGCATTTTCTTCTAGTTACTGGGCTGAAGCAACTGCTACCTGTAAGTGTCACAAAATGGTCAAATTATCACACATTATGGTACTTTCTGATTGATTGTCCATTGTGCAGAGGATGAAATTATCATACAAATACAATAATTACTGTACATGTGGTGAGTTGCAATAGCTTTCCCTCAGTAATTTATTGACTACCTGTAGGCCACTCTGCACCCTCACATCTCCCTTTGACACAGTTACAAATGCTTGGCATCTCTGTCACTTATGAAACAGGGTTAAACTGAATATTTCTCATTAAAAAAAGAGAACTATCTTTTTCATTCCCTTTTTGACAGTTGTTTGGCTGATGCAAACCACAGGAGTATTCACTTTTCATTTTCTTTCCCTCTTAAGTGGATTTCCAGAAAGAAGTAGTCCATGTGAGGAAAAACAAACATCCGCCACTTTTTGTTTTTTTAGACCCTTCAATGTGACATTGATGTAGTGTGTCACGCGCAAACTCTTTGTCACCTGTTTCGTCTTTCTCCAGCGAACACAAAGACTATTGTTTTTGGTTGTGCATGGAGTATTTTGGCCACTTCACACCTGTCATTCACATCCATCCCAGCCTGTCCATTCAGCAGCATGAAGGGTGGGTCATTTTTTTCTGTGAACTACACTCATTTACCCAGTGAATGGACAAATATGTGATTATCGAATTATACAAAAGACAGACTGCCTAATAATTGTACCCACAAAGACAAACTTGTGAACAACCAACAGATGTTCTTCCAATGAATAACTTTGACGTTTAGCTTAATTTTCACATCTAAGCATATCTGGGAGCAGATTGTTGTACTAAATGCAATAATGTCATAGCTTCGTCTTCTAATTTTACACCATCTTGCACGTCTACGAAAGCCACTGTAACACTGTAGTGTGAGCTGGTTGATTCAAGGGTTCTGGTTTCATGATTCTTGGCCAGGAGGAGAGTGGGTTGTGGTTAGGAGTGAGGGTGCCAACAGAGGCCATGTGATAGGCATTACCTCAGAATGAGGGTCCATGGAGATGATTACACTTTAAGAGCTTTTTAATGCTCATTAACACTTCTGGCTCCTCTCAGGCCTGGGTTAAAGTCCTGGCTACTCCTCCTGTTAGCTGACATGAAGCTGTGCCTGAAATGTAAGAGATAAAAACACTGTTTGTTCTTGAAACGCGTAACAAAAAGATAACAATTAATTCCAAAATTGGGTTAAATTTAAATTGAATTTGCAAAATTGATTTTTTTGATACATAAGTTTGTATCATTTTGACACACTACCTAGATACCTAGATATTATCCAGACCTTCTTAAGCCTCCATGAACATGGAGTTAGTATGCTGCTATAGGTATTTAAATAAAACCACTTAAATACTTAACACACATTATACATGAAGCACGATTTGTCACAGAGAAACTGAAAGCAGAGCATTCACTACGAGCTTTAAACATGGCAACTTTATATTCAAGTTTACCACACCTTTTTCAAAGTTTTATACAGTGATGACAATGCACAGGTTGTTCTGCTCATTTTCCTGCAACTTACAATAGTTTGTTGTTGCAGGGATTAGAGGCAAACATCAAACTTGCTTAAAGTTCCTAGGCTCATGCAACGATTGCATGTGCAGCACTGTCGTAATAGACTTACAAATAGGTATTTTCCACCTCGCGTGCATGCATTAATGTGATTATGTTTGGAGCAGCATGATCACCAGCTCGAATTAAACATAGCGCTATTACACTATTTAAAGTTATTACTCCGTCTCATAATTTTATGAGCCACCATTCAACTTTTTTCTCCACCTTTCTCTGTTCCACTTCAACTTGTACCTACTTGGCTCTGGCAAATAAATGATTTGGTGATGGCCACATGCTTCACTGCAGAAACATCAGAAAAATGGGGGGAGAAAAAGCTTCATGCTGGCCGCTAACTCTAACTTGAAGTTGTTAAAATGGGGGAAATCATTTCTGGTAGATGTGTTACATTCATAAATATGATTCTTTGTGCCATTCTCCTCACTAAAACCTCAAAGCCTTTTCATTGATTTTACAGCAATAGCTATCTTGATTTTTCTTACTGGCGTGATTTGGCTCTCACAGACTGGTTTTAGGGTACAAAATAAGGTCTATAAATGCTGCCAGACCCTAAGAAATCGAGACGAAGGGCTTCGCCATACTATAGTGCTGACCCAGACACTAATCACAGGTTGCTAAACCAAGTCTTGATAGCTGGTGTATTTATGAACGTGCACCAGTCACCAGGGGACTAAGTGAAAATAGCCAGTTACCATCTTCCTCTGCCTGTTTTTATTATCTGACACAGGGATTCATCTTGTCAGCTGTCAGTGAGGCCTTAGTATGTGTATCAGGTGTACCACTGACACATCGCTTATCTGCAACTAAGACAGAAGTAAAGTATCCTTCGTATGTGTGAGGTGTGAGATTGAAGGATTGAAATCATCTCATGTTTCTGTGGTATGGAGCTGGAGTGAGATTGTGCTTACAAAACCTAGCATAAAGACTGGAATCAGCTAGCATGACTCTGTCCAAACAGGGAACAATATGCTGCTAATTCTCCAAAGAACTCTGAGGCCCCGTCTATGCCTTTTCATATATTTTTGTAATTGGATGTTTTCCGCTATCTTTTAGCGCACACGCAGACAGATTTTACGTCACTGTATCCATGTAGTTATGTAACATGCAGCATTTGGGAAATGATGACGTAATCGCCTCAATTAGCGCATGCCCATTGCTGCTTTGTGCAATGAGCATATGTCAGAAACAATAAGAACAATGGTGAACTTGTGGTTTGCTAACGTTTTGTTAGTGCTGCTTGGTCAGATGACTACTTTACACTTAAACTTAGTATTGCTGCATCACTTCCTGCACAAACAGGGGCATCTGCTGCACCTGATGTTTTTGCTCCACTTCAGTGTCCACGCTTTTAAAGTCTGCCAGAAACAATGGTTTTGGATCAGGCCTGGTCGAACAAGCAGATGGTGGGACACTTTCCAGAGTGGGGTTGATGTCGCTGAGGAGTGGAAAGAAAACTTTCGAATGTCCAGCACATCACTCGTGTCTTTGAGTGAGCTCCTTTATCCTTATATTGAATGTGAATCAACGGTGAAAAAGGTAACGTTAGCTTGTACACTCTGGTAGCTTTGTGATGGGAGACTGCTGAAGACAGCAGGCAAGAGTTTGCATACCTACGGCCAATTTAACATCACCAACCTGCATGTCTTTGGACTGTGGGAGGAAGCTGGAGAACCCAAAGAAAACCCATGCTGACATGGTTAGAACATGCAAACTCCGCATAGAAGGCCTCCCCCACCCCGGTGTTCAACCTGGATTCGTACTGGAGACCCTCTTGCTGTGAGGCGACAATGCTAACTATGGCACCACCATGCTGCCAAAGCTGTACCTGAACAGAAAATGTAAAATTGAGATTTTAGGGCGAGTCATGTTGGAACTATTTCTTAACAAAACATCAGTTTCCTGCTATAGCATAGGTGGCAAAATCCTCTCTGTTTTGGCGGTCGGTTTTTTCAAAGGTTTTCAAAAGTACGAACTACTTTGAATTTGAGAAGGAGGGGAGCTACTCGGCTGCAGTGAATAAAGACAAACATGCTGTAGCTATAATTCATAGCTTGTGGAAGAGTGTCGTTAGCTTAGCTACACTAGCTCCTGCAGGTTGGCTTACAGCCCTAGTGCTATTTCCCTGCCCTCCCTCCTTTGTGTCTCAGTGTGCGAGTAAATTTGGCACCAGCACTGCTAATAAAGCTTTGTTTATTAGCTGTGGCACTTGGAGTAACAATGTAACGTTACTGTTACACTTATCAGCAATTTTTCCACTTGTGGTGTGAAATTAAAACTGCCTCCACGCATCACTTGTCGGATGATTAAGTGTCAGTACAGATTGTTAGTTTTCTCCTTTTTTTCGTTAGGAAAGCTTTAGCACATAATTCCCCTTGAAACCGCAAATTGTCCTTCTTCCAATTTATTTACAAGTTAAACGTGCAATGATACAGCGTGTTCATTAGTCAGCCTTTGGGTTCTTGGTAGGCTT
This sequence comes from Epinephelus moara, assembly GCF_006386435.1. Taxonomy (NCBI): domain Eukaryota; kingdom Metazoa; phylum Chordata; class Actinopteri; order Perciformes; family Serranidae; genus Epinephelus; species Epinephelus moara. The sequence continues at coordinate 13,985,408 of NC_065527.1, forward strand.
TTTTCCCCACTTCGGACAGAGCCAAGCTAGCTGTCTCCAGTCTAAGCTCAGTTATCCATGTTTTGACTCCAGCTCCGTGGAAGACATGAAAGTCATATCAGTCTTCTCAGGTCACTCTTGGAAAGGTACGCGTGTTTCCCACAACGTTGAAGTTCTCGTTTAATATAGGCCTATTACTAATAGCAAAGACTTAAACCTGACTTCTGTGCGAAGAACTCTGAAACAACATCTTCCATCATCAGTAAGTTTAGTTTATGTGATTAATACTTCTGGGGTTTCCATCAAATAGTGGTTTACTTGGATATTTATGCAACCTCTCAGTGAATTGCAAGGGCCTTGCAAAACTCCCTCCAGTCTTGATTAATTTGATTAATTGATAACACAGCCGAGCTGAAGCTTGCTGCAGAAGATTTATTCAAGGCTAAGGTCTAACATATTATTGAAAAGCTGAGGCTGAAAAATGGCAAAGGGACACATTGGTTTGTTTTGGCTTGGGAGCCTTGTTCCATTCTATGAAATGGGTTTGCAGACTACTGGTGTGGAGCCGCTCTCTTTTATTTGACTATGTGCCTCACTGTGAGAAAGGAAAAAATGGCTTTGTATAATCACCAAGCAGCCATATGGCCCCAAAAAAAGGAAAAAAAATGTTGGCAACTGTTTTTTGTACAGAACATTAAAAAGAGAGCAAGAGAGGGAGAGAGAGGGAGACGTTTCTGACCGCAACTCATAAACCGCACTTTATTTAGACTGGCGTGCACCCATTATTTGTTCACAGGGGCTTTCAGTCAGTCTGAGGGAAATATGTTCCAGCATCTGGGGGGAGGAGAGAGGGGGGATGATGGAGAGGAGAGAGAGAGGAGGTGGGATGAACTCTTGCCAGGTGTCGGCCGTTGCCATGGCGTTCCATCAGGCGACTCCATTGCGGCTCGGCGGGCTCATCAGAGACTGAATGCCAATGGGAGGGCGTTTGCGCCGTGGAGAAACCGAAAGTGGCTCTAAAGCACTGGGCTCAAACCAGCCTCCCCCTCCTCTCCTCGCTGCCACCCACCCCACCCTACCAGAATGTATAGAATGTGACCTGTTTGTGTGATGCGTGATTGACAGGGAGACTCCGTGTAATGCACTCAAGGCTGGCTTTCTCGCTTAAATGTGTCACTGAACGCTTTCTGTGACATATCACAGAGAGTTGGATTTAAAATAGGTTAGGGCTTGATCATTCCTGTTAGGCGGATGATTTGCTGCTGAGCAGAGTGATATGCATGCTTTTTGTATCCAAGCCTGTATGGGTTTCATTTTTTAGGGGGGATTCTTCAGAGCGATATGCTCCAGCTGCAGCCATGGCAGGAACTGGGATGTCATTTTTACACCCACAAAGCAAGATTTGCCTCAAATTCCAAATATCAGACATTTTTTTCTTAACCACTCTTGTGCTGCCATGGTATGAATGGTTTACATTATTATCCCCACCACCACTACCCATGGTTCCTAGCAGTGCTTCCATGCTCATGAATATTGTGTGGCATTGTTGGAAATGTCACCATCATCATCATTGATACACAAAACAGCTCTATCTCTATTCACCTATATTCCTGCTCGGCAGCAACTGTACATATTCACAAACTGAATAGGCCTCGCTCGCTGCAACTCTTAGCAACTGTTGCTATGTGTAACATTGTTGAACTCCACCTCTCGCTCGCTCTTCAAACGCGAATGACTAATCCATCATGGAGCACACTGAAAGCTCTTGGTGAGGCCTCTGGAGCCGCTTGACGCCCCCCGTGACCCTCTCCTGGATGTTTCCTCATTACTTTATAATGTATTCACGCTTATGCTTCCATGGCGCTCGCCCTGGCCTCGTAATGGGAGGAAGCAGTGAGCTGTTCCAATGCATACGAGCCCGGCACAATTTGCACTTCATTTTATTAACAAAAAACAGCCAGCCCAGCTTCTGGCTGTGCCTTGCCAAAGCTCACCAGGCTCCGCTGTGCACTGCCGACAAATTCCCCGCAATGTGACGACAGGATAGAGTCTCTCAGCATCAGTGGGGTACCTCCGCTGGCCCCCGGGAGATGCTGTCATTATGCGTGTTTGCAATCATGGGAGCTGAATACCTTGGCTGGAAGTGAGGGAGAGGACTGACTGAGGCAGAGGGAGAGGGGGGAAGAGATTGAGAGAGGGAGAGAGAGAATGAATGTTTCGGCTCCTCGGCGGTGTTTTGAGCTTTCTGAAATGCATGTGCTATCATAGCAATGTTGTGTTTACCACAGCAGGAGGCAAACACAGAGTCACAGAGGAGAGGCGCGGAAACGCCAGACACAGTAAAATGAGCAAAATACATACATTAGGACTCTCTGTATTCACTACACACGAGCCGAGCTGAGGGGGAAAAAACTCATTTCAATATAAATGGAAGACAAGCAGGGAGTGTGTGTCTTTATATCAGCTTTTGAACATCACTTTTTTTTTTTGCTCGCCCCATGGAAATATCCAGCAGAAGCCCTGGGACGAGTTTTGCTGGGAAGTCAGGATGTCAATGTTAATTTTCCTCCCGTTGCTAAGGAGACTCTCTCTCACAGAGGCCCTGGTTCCCTCCCCCATGGTCACCGTGCTTTCAGTCAAAGAAGCCTCTCTGTTTCCAGTCTTCCTTGTGCAATCAGACATTGAGGAACATCTCCGCATCAGGGCTGCTCCGTGGACCGGGAGACCCCAACATCTGGGGGCTGTATTGATTTCCAGTGGGGGGAAAAATGTCTCCCTAGTGAGCTATTCAGAGCAGCTACTTTAGCAACACAGCCAATCTTCTGCTGTGATTGTCACGCTTGTGTTTTGATGGCAGGGTGTAGTAGCCGCTTGTCTTCCACAGGAGTAACACAAGCAAGCACTTTAATATATCAATACTATACCCCCCCTTGTGCCAGAGGCTTTAGCAGGTCGCCACATAAAGGGGAAATTGCTAATGTGAGGACAAGTTGCAAGGAAAGCATTGTAAACACTAAACATTTTAGCCTGTCAACGCCTAGTCAGAAGTGGAAATCACTGACACAAATAGCTGTTGTGTGGCTGCATCAAAATGATCCCTTTCAGCCTCCGTAGTCACCTTTTGCGACTGGCACGCTGTGCTAGTTATCATGTAACACATCAGGAGCTTAAGGGGCTTTAGATGATATGCTGTATGGCTTGCATGCACTGCCAGACATAAACCCCTTTCACCTTTCTGGGCTTGTTGTTTCCCTGCAACGGCTCAGGAGATTCAGTTTCCACATCTGTGGCTCTGCTATCATATTCTGAGCTGCCTTGTTGGTGAGGCATTTTCAGAAATGTCTGAGTCTCAATCAATCAATCAATCAATCAATCAATCACATGAGGAGTATTGGGCTGGAAATAGTAAAGAAGCTTTGTGCTGTTCAAAGCCAGGATTTCTACCTGATTTAAACCTCCTGCTGCAAAATTTCATTGTTGTTTTTAGTCTTTGTTCATGTGCTTGCTTCAGAAATTTCTGCAACAACTTCACACATCAGCTGTCATTTGACAAATCAATACAAGTTTAAAATAAACACCAAAGAGAGACAGTATTGTGTGGCAAATTTTATTCAGTTTCAAACAGTGAGAGACAGCCCAACCGTTTCATTTACACCTGACAGGTTTAATTACATTACAATTAAACAGTCTCTTTCTGCAATAACAATACAATCATTACTTTACACATTTATCAATTTGGTGTGAGAACAATTTTGTGCAAACAACTTAATATTAGAAATGCATTGTGATTCTGAGCCTTTGTTTCACACTCAAAACTAGGACTAGGATGGATTGTTTTTTCATCATTTAATCTATGAATAAATGTGGGTTACACTTTTCCAGAGCCCAGGTTAGATCTTCAAATGTCTTTTATTGTCTGGCCAACAGTCTAAAAACCCCACGTTATTAAACTTACAGTGGTATGAAACAGATAAAAGCTTGGCTTGAAAAATCTATCAAATAAATTAATAAATTATAACAGTATTTTTCTGTTTATCGACTAATCATTTTGACTGTTTCAAGTGTTTGAGAATGAATCACATTGTTTTATTAAACATGCAGAGCACATACAGAAGTCACTTGCACACTATAACATGAAAATTGCCCGAGCCATAAGACCAGATCCTGAACTGATTCCTTCTAAGTGCATATGCAGGCAACAGAGTTGCTGGCTGAGGGCTAAACAGGGAAAAGACAAAAATGACAGGGATTTCACCGCTGAATCCCTTTAGCAGGCCACTGACACATGAATGAGGGCAAAGAGAGAGAAAGGAGAGAAGAGAGGGAGGGAGGGAGGGAGGGAGGGAGAGAGGGAGAAAAAAAAGAGTAGACAACCAATTTGGGAGTAATGCAACTAAAAACTGACAAGTGTAATTTCATCCATCTGGGCCGATGTGTAAAAAGCGCTGCTCCGAACATTCCCCATGATTCCCCCTGATTGATCTTCCCCTGGTCTGAAACACCTATTATTAGCCACGAGCCTAATAGCACCAGGATGGCTCAGCGCTCTCCCAGGGGCCAATTCTCCGGTCATCTGCCCCTCACTCACCACAGCTGTGGAAACCAACCAGGGAGAGGGAGGAGAGACGACGGGGGAGGCGAGGAGGAGATGGAGCTGCCAAGAGGGGATGGAGGCGTACCTATGGGGGGGTCGGGGTGGGGTGGGTGAAGGAAAAGGGGGAGAGAGGTGTGGGGTTAGGGAGAGGGAGCGTGGTTGAGGGGAGAGGAAGAGAGGGGTAGAGTGGGTATGAAGAGGAATATGGAGAGGAGAGAAGGGGACGGGATGGAGGAGAGATGGAGACCAGTGGCTGGACATGTATGAGAGGGATGTGGGCGTGATGGAAAAGCCAGGGAGAGATATTGGAGAGGGGAAAACAGGGAGACAAAGAGAGAGAGGGGGAAAAAAGTTATTCATAAGCATTTCCTACAAAAATCAATTTCACCTTTTGCTGATTGTTGAAATTAAAAACATTACCGCCTAGAGCTCATTTTAATTACTCAGGTGGAAATAAATGAGTGCAAAGGCCAGCGCCAGGACATGATGCCTGCCTGACTCGTGCTCATCTTCCCCCAGGTGAGGAAGCTGGCCTACAATACACCAGAGAAAGCTTGGCAGAAGGCACAATGAGCCTGTTTAAATTCAAAATACATTAGTTTCAGCTACAATGATTTTTTATTGAAACATCTTGATGGTTTAATTTTAAACTCTCTGTAGAGATCATGTTGCGTCTGTTTAAGTTATTGTCTTTGATTAAACTCATTTAAATCATCTGACCTTAAAGTGTAACAATTTTTGTGAAGTCTTCGTGTCTACTAATATTTGGTCATTATTTTTATCACACCATAATGTAAGCAGATATATGTGAATAATAATATAGCTGTGATAATATGAACTTCATAGGAAGAGTATAATCATGGACAAATACTGTACATTAATTAACACTTAGAGACAATTTATTAAATGTTTAAGTGCTGCTAATAAATCCTAAATAAAAGGACTTAACGTAGAATGTTACACATTTTTGGAACACATTTTTCATAAAACTGAAAAGAGATTTACAAACTGTGATTACTCTGTTTGATGGACTCAGAAATATTCAAGGTTGAACGTGGCCAATCCATTTTCAAACAATAATGACGGAAGACAACGTTCAAGGTCCCAAACCGAGAACTGCCATTACGATGCCCAAGGTTAGATGTCAACAATAAGAAAGTTTGCAACATGAGAGTGAAGGAGAAATGCTGATTGCCGTCTGGCTCTTTTGGGTGATTTTTGCGATGGATTAAAGGTCAGAAGTCATCTGTTAATCGCTCCCCTTCAGTCTCTTTGATTGAGTGAGCCCTCAGGTGAGGCGTAATAGATTTTCAAGGGCAATGATGACAATAATTGGCTACCTTCACTTCACCAAAATGGACAAAGTCCTAAAAAATCTCCCCACTCCAATCTGACAGTTCAGAGCAAATGAAAATAAAGCCTCTGAGGGCTTTCCAGCCAACAAATTAATAACTGTGATATTATGAGGCTGGTTATGGACATGATCTCCTGGCCAAATCATTGAGCTGATCTGTGGTCTGCGGTTTAACTGAGAGGGCACTGGACTTTACTTGCAGTTTATATGATTCTGTTAGGAAGCTAATAATTATCAGGGCCTAAGTGATGTTTATATGGTCCTGGTTGATTAATAAATGCAGCTTTTTTAATTTCAAGAATGAAATAATTCTTATAATGATGCAATGAGATTTTGTCTGTTACTTTTTTATTGTTTCAGTTCTTTATTTTCTCAGAAAAAAAGGTTCTTCTGAACATTTGAAGACAGAAAATTCATATTTATTATTAGTTTTTAGCTGCAGTTTTTAGCTGATTTCTGATTTTAAAAATAGGTAACGTGAATGGCCTACCTCTGCATGATATGTGCACCACTTTAGTTTCTTAGCAGCACTTTAAATGTATAATCCTGCAGCATTATTGAAGGGATTTTAAATGTCTGTGCAGAGCATTTTGATATTATGCTTGCCTTTTAAAATATCCTACAATAACATCCTGTAATATTCATATTTTCTAATATTTCCATTTTTCCTGTTCTATATTTTGCATGGGATTGTTTTTCAAGATTAGCTGCAGTGTGATAGCAAATGCTAGATTTAAACGCCTTAAAACGAACTGGAGATGTGATGAATGTAATGATGGTGATTATGATAATAGCAGCAACAGCAACAACAGAAGCACCAAAATAAACATCGAGTGCCGGCTAATAATAATAATAACAGTAGTAATATTAATGGTGATGATGATGGTGCAGGTAAGAGCTGCGAGGAAATAAAATAGGTTAATTGTTTTTGAGTGCAAATGTATGTTATAGATATGTGCGAATCTGAATCTTTTTAAACGTGACACATTTCAGTTTTAATATTATTTTGCAGTGCAGAAAAAAAAGTGGAACAAATAAAGTCATTTTTACTTTGTGATCTGAGGTGTAATTAAAGGTGAGTTCTTTGAAACAGATGTTAGGTCTTTGCACTTTTAATAACTGGACATTTGTTGGCCTGGAGAGGATGTTGCCTTCTTTTCTCTTTTCTGCAAAATAACCAGAGTTGAATGTGGACACTGAATCTGAACTTTTGTTGGTTTGCACAAATACCACACATCATTTACTCTGTTACTCCAACTTTTCCTGAGCAAGACAATGACTAAAGAGGGCAGAGCACAAGACCAAACCAAAACCAAGCCTGATCTGAAATGCAGTTTCAGGTAGGAGTGTCTCCTAAGGTGCAGCAGACAAAGGTCCACAGCTATCACCTGACAACCTCCTACAACTCGCAGCTTATGAGAACCCGAGCAGCATCTCGTCCACCGCACATTTCACCAGGTGTGATCCCTTTCTCTGCACTTTTCTTCCACTCCGGTTCACACCGTGCTCTTAAATTTCAAGCTCTTTTATTTTGCAGTCAGTGTTGTCTATTGTGTGCAGCACTTCCTCCAGTGGAGCATTCATTCAGGGCCAGGACTTTCCTGTTGGAGTGCACACACACTATTTTATTAGTCTGCACTGGGGATATGTTTGTGTGGGTGTTTTCTTGTGAGAGATTTATCTGCAAAATATTCCCACCAACAGGATTTTTCCAGTGTTTTCTAAGTTTAATCCTGCATCAGATCAATAGCAGTCTGTTTTCTGTCTAGTGTCATTTAAAAACACTTTATGTGGAGTTTAGTGTCCTGTCTCAGTGTGTATTCCTCTTTTAAGAGCTTCATCTGGTTGCGTTTGCAGATGAACCTTTTGGTCTGAGTGAGTTTTTAATTGGTCAGCAGTGGCTTTGTTTATCCAGCATATGTTACAAATTTAAGTCTGCTGTCATTATTATCCTATAAAGATTAAATTCAACATGTTTGTGCAGGCTTAAGCCATCAAAATGAGCTCACAAGCAGGCCTTACAAAGCGTATAACTCAATTTAGATCTCTGATATTGCGGGATGCACGTGTGGTGTGAAAATAATTGTGCACTGAATTTCTTTTATTTCTCAAGTGTTCAGTAAAAACATCCTTTCATCTCTGGCATTTGTAATCGAGATTAAGTTGCTCCCACATCTCATTAAGAATCCAGCCATTTTAATCCCTATAATACCAGCCTATTATTATGTTCCTACAAGCAGTTATGGTGGGACATTTAGTATCCTTGCACAATTTATTAAATCCCTTTTTAAGGGTTCACTATAATCCAGTGCTTCGGGTGTCATTTCTCCTATCACGCTCCATGCAGCGTGTGGCGCGCACTGGAGGCGCGCTCAGAGCAGCACTGTGGAGGTTTTTAAACCACCTGCCTGCTCGGACACAGACAGTAGCCCCCTCTCTCCCCTCTCTCCTGTGCACTGATGATGGCCTCACCACAGGATCTGTCTGTGTCACTGATAAATAATACTCAGACTGCAGTTTGTGATATTACCTTAACGAAAAATACCCATAAGAGGCGTGATAATATATCCGCCATGTTTTTAAATCTTCTGTGATAATTTTTCAGTTTAAAAAAAAAAAATATTATTATTTTTCATGCATTGAGATTGTCAGCAGCATAATGCCAAATGTAAGATTTAAAAACTTTAAACGAACTGGTGATTTAAAATGGCGATAATGGCGGGATAACAGCAGTAACATACAACAGCCCACTACTACAAATAATGTTAATAATAATAATACTAATAATAATACTAATAATTTTTTGACGCAAAATGCTTAATATTAGAAATTAAAAGCAAAGACGGTGGAATAATTAACGACTGTACATATCATTTTTAGCTACTATGTGTAATTAAGTCCAAACGCTTTCTAAATTCTGATAAAATCAGATTTCGTCTTTTAATATTCATTTTTCCCACTGTGACAGGTTACTGTTCATTCATGCTTTATGATTAAATATTTCAGGAGTTTGTTTAATGCTCATCCTTGTCAAGTATTCTTTCTTAATGTCTCTCTCTCCGTTTTTTTCTCCTCGCTCACGACAGATGAAAAGGCGCTCCAATTATTCCAGGAGGTTGGGAAATAAATGATTGTCTTTGAAGTATAGGCCCGGGCCTTGGACTACATTAGAAGCCAAGCATGTGATTTGCAACTGTTGAAGTAAAACCCTCACTCTGCTCCTGCAGGAAGAGGAGGAAAAAAAATGGGGAGAAAATGAGGAGGGTGGATTCTCGGCAAAAAAGAAAATGGTATCTTTGTTTGCTCTCCTTTGTTTACCAGGGGATTCTTTCTCATTTTTCCTCTTTTTTTCATTTTTACTAATTCATTTCAATGGCTTTCAAACAGGAAAATGGAAATGTTGCTCCTGCCCTCTATTTCGGCGGCAGCGTCCTGGCAACAGAGCAATTTTCTATCATCAGGGATAAACGGCATCGAACAGTACATTCTGATAAAAAAAGAGCCCATGATTGCTGGCCTTCCTGTCTGTCATCTATCGACCAAATCCTCTCCTTCAAGACCGACCACTGTGCTGTCAGACCTAATAATGTCGCGTATTAAGTCGAGAGAGGAAAAAAGGGGGGACCAATGCACGGCCCGGCACTATAGTCTTATTTGTCACCAACATAAAATTCAGATGAACTTTTTGGATACAGCTCTTTTGTTGTTGGCCTATAGCATCATGGAGTTGTAGGCTGTTCACCAGGTCCAGCTGCACTGAACCTAAACTGATAAAATATATACATTATAAAGGCTATACTGGTCTTACATCTGGTAATATGAGACCACTTCACCCTTCGCTATTTCTCCGTTTATTGTCTTAGAGATATTGATAATATGGCCAGAAATTTAAAGGCATTGTCGCCATTTCTTTAGGCGTCTGCAGCTCAGGATTATTCTATTGTTACACCAAAATTTCAGGTTCACTGGCCTCTGTTTCTTTTCACCATTACAGAAACCTATAAAAAGCATATGACTGCTGCAGGAAACCGAGCAGCGCCATCACTCAGCTGGACCTAAACACGCAGCGAGAGAAGGCGACAAGAGAAACAAGCAGTCTTAATTAGGACTCGGGATCTGAGTGGGACCAGTGCGGCTTCAGTCGTGCCAAATTAAATCCATTAGTCTATGAGTGGCTGTGAAGACTCAGTGGTCCAGGCCCTCTGCTTATTCGTGGTCATTTAACTCCACTCCCCAGCACGCTAGGCTGGGTCCATCTGAAGGCCCTCGCGTGCACCTGGGGCCATGCATATGCCAATTTTGCTATTTACCGGAGAGATAATGCAATCCTAATTTATGATGCAAAACTTATTGTAAACAGTCGTCTGCCCCGGGTAGCGCATGGTTTTCTTTATGACAAAACCGCACTAATTTTTCTTGGTGTAGTTGCAGGCTTTTACAAAAACACATCAAAGCTTTGCATAAGTGGGTTTGCATTAGTACGCTGTGCGCAATTTGTGTGCGTAAAAGCGGCGCGCCACCATTTGGGCACGGATGAATTCTGCTGGAGCATTAAAGGCTGATCGGTGATCATTTTGGGGCTGCTGTGTGTGTGTGTGTGTGTGTGTGTGTGTGTGTAAGGGGGGGGGGGGGTGCTCCCTCTGAATCTAGTTACAATGAACGATGTTATACTGACAGCTGTGTGGGGTATGCATCTGCGCTTTCCCCTCGCCACTTCCCGCCCTTCACGCGGCAGAGATGGAGAGCCGTCGACGCCTGGCTGTCTGTGCAGCGCCAGTGGCTTTTGCGTTGCGGAGAAAGAAGGGAGACATGTTGTTTAAGTGCCTCTCCGGTCTCTGTCTGCAGTGACAAGCCTCAGCGTCCCCAAAAAACCGCCCGGATCCCCTGAGCTGAGCAGCCAAGGAGGTGGCTTTTCCATGCGAGCCAGTCAATAGCTGTTAGAGGGAACCGACCGCAAACGCCCAGCCTCTCGCTACAATTATGACCTGTGTCTTGCTGGAACTCCGTGTTAACGCTCAGATATGATTAACACATGTGGCCAGATAGACAAGAAAAGACGTACGGAGTTAAAAACAGCCAGTGACACACATTCAGACAGAGGCACAGAGATGAGGAGTTATATTTTACACCTTTTTCAAACTGCTCTAGTGGCAATTTCTGCGTAAATCTACAATGTAATATGCGCGGAAATGACCTTATCTAAGTGAGCACTGGTATTACCAATCTGGGTTGAAATCTGCAATCCAAATTTAATAACATTTAAACTGACAGGGACTGTGTTAAGCATAAAATAACGCCAGGTTACACCTACAAAGGCAAAAAATATGCTCAGTTTTCACGTATGCCGACGCACAGTGGATGTCAGGGAAATCCCAGGCCTGGAGTGATTTTAGAGAGTCATTCATCAACGTTTATAAGACAGCTGGAAATAAAGACCACTTCTGTTAAACCGCCACGGCCATTGATTGTGCTGAAGGTCAATCATCTACTTAGGGACAAAGTGATTTCTAGATTTGCAGCTGAACGCTGTTCATTTTTTGTGATTGACATTTTTTGACGAAGTGAAACATAAAATAATTTCTCTCCAGAATAAGGCTATGAACTCCTAATAGGGCCAGAGTACAACAGGGGGACATGGTGCAGCAGGTGGAGCATGCCTTAGGGGCATAGTGTCAGAATTTCAAAAACATTTTTTGCACAATTGATTTTAAACGAAACGAAATGATCCACTGATAACATCCGGTACAGGCCGATGGTTTCATCATGTGTCCTGCAATCAGGCACGGTTGTCAGCATGCATGCAACAGGGCTACATCTTAAACATTTCAAAAGCACCAAGGTCGAGTATGTCATGCTCTCTCTAGTCAAACAAATCCGTCCTTTCACCACTTCCCTTAATCTCAGTGCGCCTAGAAAAGCCTCCCCAACACGCTTGCGGGACACCAAGACTTGGAGGCACGGTTAACCCGCAACTTAATAACCCTGCACACAGATGATGCTGCAAAAACCTGAAGAATGAAGATGTCTCATCTTAATCGAGATTTTTTTAAAGCCCACGGGGGGGAAGCAACTACTGCAAAGCATGTATGTCTTTGTAGTAGGACTCAAAGGCGATTAGAAAAGCTATAGGATCTGGTTTCTCTTCTGCGTGTCCAAGTGGAACACGGGCAGGGGAATTGGCCACTATGTTAGATCACTGAGGGGTGACCAAGGTGTGCTGCAAGGTCTGCACGGCCACACACTAAAATACAGAATTATCAGAGGCAGTAAAATCATTCATCAGTGTCTGAACATAAAAGAGCATTCAAAGGAAGCTCTTACCTGCAGCCCTTCCTGACGACAACCAAAGCCCCCTGATTTCTTAAATAAATTTAAATTAATCTAAGCGTCTGGAAGCATGGAAAAAATCCGTGTGGATGTGCTGCGGCTCACATCCCTGCCTCTGTGCTCCTCTCTTGGTCCGCTGCTGTAAAATGATTATCCGGCTGGGTTGTGCACTTTTTAAATCCCACAAAGTAAATAACAACCGTAGCTGACGATAATAGCAAGGTACCAAGTTCTTGTTACAGAAAAGGAGAAAATTGAAACTAAACGCTGCATTTAGACAACCATTTTTGATAAGAGGATAATTGAGGCGACACTGGCGTATAATTAGGGGATAATTTATGCTATATCCACTTTTATTCCACCCTCCCAAAATAAATCCAGTCCATAATCATTACAGGCGAATTGTTCTTAATTTTATAGCTGCAATTTGAGTAAAGTGTGGCCGCTAATCAAATAGGTTTTCCTAGTAACTTGATTGCAACCATAATTATTTTTCATCGCCCTCTTTTTTTTCTTTTGGGTGAAATGCTACATTGCGGCAAAAAAACGTGTGCTGAAAGTGGTGCAAAGCATAATTTGAATACCTATTTCATTTGCGGAAATAGCATTTTATTCTTATATGCGAATCGAACCTCGCAGCCCTCAGAGGCAAACTGTATAATTTACATATATTGAGGACCCTATCAGGCCTCATATTACAACAGAGATAAAAGACACTGTCAGTTTATCACGGTATCCACCCTTCTATGTGCAAAATAACCTATTGTACCTCAGGCATATTGTTATTTGATGTGTCACATGTACTGTATTTTCAATTGTCTGGAGATCCTTAATCATATGGTCAGTAGCCCCAGGCAAAGCGAACAGTTATAATATATGTTACTTTCAGAGCAGAGGGGGGCTTAAAGAGGGGCTGCTCATTAGGCGACATCCAAGCAAATACTGCACTGGAAAAAAATAAGTTATTTAATAACCAGTTGTTCTTTAAAATAAAAAAACTTGTAAATAAAAAATAGTGGCGGTATAGGCGTATTTTTAAAACTTATTTCCAAGGCTATTCCACCTGTTTCAGAAGTTTCCTTGGCATAAAACAGAACACTTCCCTAGTATAAATAAGTAGAGTATCTTTAAAAAAGCTTTTAAATTGAACACG